>NC_077232.1:62332992-62597992 GCF_027887165.1 Monodelphis domestica | reverse complement strand
TCCACTGAGCTACCCAAAGTACTATTATTATCCTCATTATACAGATGAGGAAACTGAGACTGAGCAAAGTTAAGTGACTTGTCAGGGTCATGCTGATAATAAGTGACTGAGGCAGAATTTGAATTCAAGCCTTCCTGGCACCAAGTCCACCGTTCTTCCTACCTAGCTGCTTGGTAGTAGAGAGCCAGTCACATATCCCTGTTCACTTCACTGGAGATGTCCTTCCAAACTGATAGAAAAATGAGAGAGATTTGTGATTTCATCAACAACATATAGGTAACTCAATGATTTACCCAGAGTGGCACATCTAGGGTCAGATGGGGAATTTGAATTCAGGTCTTCCCTACTCCAAACCTAGTCATTTTCCAAATTGATTCTGAACTGTACTGGAGTGCAGTAATTCAATCAGTTCTGTACCTTCCTAATTATCTAGCTTATATCTCCATTTTTTCCTGCAAGAACAGAATGAGTACTTTACCAAATTCTTTGATAAAATCTAGGTAAAGATTGATAGCATTCTTAACTATTCTTAACTATCAGTTTAGTGATCCTATCTCCCTCACCCCCAAAAGGAAATAAAATTAGTTTGGCATGAACTATTTTTTTTTTTAAATAACCCTTACCTTCCGTCTTGGAGTCAATACTGTCAATACTGTGTATTGGCTCCAAGGCAGAAGAGTGGGAAGGGATAGGCAATGGGATCAAGTGACTTGCCCAGGTTCACACAGGTAGGAAGTATCTGAGGCCAGATTTGAACCTAGGACCTCCTGTCTCTAGGCCTGGCTCTCAATCCACTGAGCCACCCAGCTTCCCCCTGGCATGAACTATTCTTGAAGCCATGTTGACTTTTTGTGATCACTGCTTCTATTTCTAAATGTTCACTAACCATCTCTTTAATGTTCTAGAATTTTGTTTGGAATAACAGTCAAAGTCATCAGTCTAGAGTTTACAGGGTATATTCCCTTCCCTTTCTTGAAATTACAGGTATTGCCAATTAGTTCTCTGGTATCTCTAAATTTCATTATTTTTAACACCTCAAAATGTAGTTCACTTGGGCAAAGTGACTTGAACATTTACTGTCCCATCCACTCTGAACAATGGCTCTAGCCTATATTTTTATCCACTATTTTTCTACAATACAGCTCTCTTGTCTTTCATTATTCTTAACTCTCCTTATCAGTTTTCCTACATTCTCAGCTGTAGCACTCCTGACACTTTTACGGATGGGTACCACACTTTTATTTTTGTCCTACGTTAATGAATCTTGCTTCTGACTTTTTCCCATGTCTTTAAAAAATCTAAATTGTTTAGGGAGTTAGTTCCCTTTATAGTTACATTTTTCTCTTTAGACCCTCCCAGCTTTCCAACTCCAACTATATTTTGTCTTTTATTAAAATGTAAGGTCCTTGAAGGCAGGGTTTAGCTTGTTTGTATTTGTATTTACATCCACAGTGCTTTCAGGCGTTTAATAAATGCTCATGCAGGTCATGCCTGTGCACGTGTGTATGCGCCAGTCGTCTTTCACACACTGTCTCTCTTCATCTCCTTCTCCCTCTCCTTTCTCTGTCTTCTATCTTTTGACAACTCCTTTTCTTCATCATTGGAATGACTTTTCTTTGTGTCTTCAGAATTAAATTCTTGAGGGCTTCTTGTAGAATTTTAGTCCATGGGTTGCCAGCCATGTTTTCTTGGAACTCTTTGCAATTTCATCTCCCAAGATCTTGGGAACATGTTGGAATATGCTTTTCCCAAAATTCCCATCACGTTTACTCTAGTAATCAGTTTTTTCCTGTTGTCAAGGTTAAGGTCCAGAGGGAAGATTATTTCACATGAAAATTGCTGGAAGGACCTGGGGATGTTTAACCTGGAAAAGAAAAGACTTATGGTGGAGGTATGTATGATTGCTTTCAGGTCTATGAAGGGTTGGATGTAAGGAAAAACTTGCTAAAATTAGAACGATTCCAAAGCGTAACAGGTTGTCTCAAGAGGCGGCTGCAACTACTTCAGGAGCAGTCTGTATTGGCTGTGCTGGGGAGAGGATTCTTGGTGAGGCAGAGGGCGAATTCAATTGTTTCTGGAGCCCCTTCCAGCTCAGAGATTCCATAAGGCTGGAAAGCTCGATTAGAAGCAAGTTATAGAAGACCTTGGATGCCCAGCTTTTATATTTGGTCTTTATCTTTCCATTGAGAAGCTGTTGAAGGTCTTTAAGCAAGAGAGAACCTATACTATTATAACTGGGGAGATTGCTGTCACTATGTATGGGATAGATTAAGGAGGGAAGATTGAACAGAGTCCCTAGGGAGTCACTGCAATAGTCCCTTGTATGTATCCAGTACTTTCCCATCTTGGGGTCTTTGCTGATACCTGAAAGGCCCTTCCTTCATCTCTGCCTTTTGAAGTTCTGTCCATAGTTGAAGACCCAGCTCAGGAGAGGCAGCGAGGTAAGGTGGAGAAAGCAATGGGTTTTTAAGTTGGAGGATGTGATTTGAAACTTGGCTTTGCCATTTTGCTGATTCTGTGTGGCGTTGGACAAGTCATAATCTTGGTTGCCTCATCTTGAAGATGAGGGGGGTTGGATTCTATCCAGCTCTAAGTCCCATTAATCCCCAGGAAGCCTTTCCCAATCTTCTCTTTCTTGGCTTCTACACTCTGCAAGTTCTAGATGGTCTTTCCTTCCTCTAATCTCTCACAGTACTTTGTATGTCTCTTCTGCTTGGATGGTGGATATGTTCTATCATGCATGAGTCACTGAACATTGATTAATGAGTCTATAGCAACCTCTACCCATCGCCAACCCCTGCTTCCACAGACCTCAGCTCGCCAAATATCTTTCCCATCGCCTAGCATCATGTCTTGCTCCTAGGAGGCAGTTAGTGGTGGTTAAGTGAATTAGTGAATTAGGTGAGAAATTATGAAGATGTGGAGTAGGGTATGGGGAGCTTCAGGAAAAGAAGGTTGAATTGGAAGGACCCAGTAACTCATTAGAAGCAAGCACTGCAGGAGAAGTCACAGATGGCTGTGAGGTTCTGAGTCAGGGTGACTGGAAGGATGTGATGACACCAACAGAAATAGAGAAGTTGGGGAAAAGCAGCAGGACTGGACATGCCAAGATGAAGGTGCTGATGGGGCTGCTGGCCCAAGAAGTCTGGGCAGTCAGTGCACTGCATGGATTGTTGGAAAAATGGCCACATCAGTCTCTTCCTGGTTTGGGAGCCCCACATCTGCATTCTGAACCCACTCACCCCATTACTCCATGCATGCAAAACACAGCCCGTGCCCCAGCTGGCTTGGGTTCCCCAGGAAAGGCGGGATTGTGCTTTTTTAAGAAGTACATTTATTACAAGATGTTATTGTCTCTAAGTCATGTCACACCTACTTAATAAAACTGTTAAAATAACCTCGTTACCAAAGAGTTCTGTGTACATTTTCAACCTATGAAATGATGGGGTCCATATCTTACAAAGTACATAAAAAAGTACTTCATATACAAAGAAAAATACAAATTATGTGCAAAGGCCATTTTCACAGGTGGAAGTGTATAAATCGAAAATGATAGAAAAGTCCTTCATTCCTATTGTCTCCCTCCCCTCCCCTCCCCTCCCCCCGATTCCTTATATATTAAGACAACTCTTTTTTCCTAGTATGTATACAGTTTGAAGTTGGATGTTTGACTCTCATTCTTCAGTCCCCAGAGAGAGGGGTTTTGCTTAGAAAAAGGACCCACTGAATAACCAAAATCCTATGAGTGAATCAGTTTGGTTAGTTTTATATTAAATTACAAGCAGGATGTCTGAAAAATCAGAGTGTACTAAATCGTATATACATATTCTTTGCAATATTAGTCTGATATTTCACATATTAACATTTCCAAACAAGACACGATGCTCTAACTCCCTGCTGATGGAGGGAAAGGGTGTCTGCTCTGTAGCTTTTAGTTTAATAATCACAATGTTTTCAAATGGAAAAATCTAAAATTGTTCTTACACTTTCTGTGCAAAAAGTGTTGTCTTCTGTGTCCAATGCCACCCCCCCTCCCCCCAGCCTGTGGTTATCCTCCTGGGCCTTTGCCTCTTACTCCAGTTTGTTCCCACAGCCAGGCTCGGTTTTGGCAGCTGGTGGCAGAACATGGCGGCTGCCTCCTGACTGGCCACATGGCAGCACCAGGAGGATTTCAAGTACCTGCCTGCGTTATTGTTTAGTGCATTTATCATTGGGTTACTCTGTGAATACAAGTTGATAATGAGCGGAAGAGCACATAATGAGCATTCTTTCTTTCAGCCTTAGAAAAGCGATTTCTTTTAGAGTCTTTGCATTTGAAGACAAATTTTCTCCCATATTCCCAATGGCCAGAGCCCTAGGCAGTCACATGGCTTGTCTCTTCCTTCAGTTCCCCCAAGGCTGGACACATCAGCCCACCCCCAGCAGAGCTAGCAGCAGGCCTCCGGACATAGCCGGGAAATGTCCATGTCAGGTCTGATGGCATTACTGTTCCAATTATGAATGGATAGCATTAGAGGCTTTTTATTTTTGCATGTAAAACCATTGGCTCTGCCAAGTAAATCGTGACCCAGGCAAAAAGAGGGAACGTGTTTTCAAGATGGCGACGATGGGCTCTTAGTAACCGGCAGGGCTGGCCCAGACCGCTGTCCTGGTAGAGGCCTTGTCCATTAGGTGGCCGGGCTGTATGTTCTGCCCATCGGTACAGCCGGCGCCGGCTGCCTTCATGCTGAGGCTCCAGGGGATGAGCCGGACGGAGGGAAGTTGCCTGCGAAGGCAGAATCAACGTTCCTGCGGAGGCGAGTTAGACCAGAGTCTAGGCAGTAAGTGAGGCCACTTTCATCTGAGGGGAAGAGAGGACTATTCTCTCGGTACCAGAGTCCCATAAGTCTCTCCTGTGACTTTTCCTATTGGTGCGGCCAAAGGCCTCCCTCGTGCTCCTGCGTCCCTGCTCAGCTCAGGCATCGGAGATACAGCTCTGGATCCGATCCATCCACTGCTGGGCACTTTGGGCATCCTGGGCACAGAAGTTATACACTCGTTTGCTGGTCTTCAGCTACAAAACAAAAGAGAAACACCAGAGGTGAAGAGGCTTTGGCCAGGGCAGGAAGGAGCCCCAGTGAGGAGGGGAAGCGGCCCGGCTTTAGCTCACTGGGCGGTCAGCAGCGTCACACCCAGAAGTCCCTGAGGCTTCACTAACACTTCCGCTTCCTGTGGCTCTATCACTGCCTGGCCCCCTTCCCCCCCTCCCCCACTTCTCCTTGCGGCTTTCCAGAAATGCTGCCCTCTGCCAAGCGTTAAGGAAGAAATCCTGCCAGATGGTCAGAGGGGATGGACACAGGGTGGCAACCTGCCTCTGCTAAGCGTGTTCCCTGGGAGTCAGGCCTGGAGCCCACCTGCCCCACCACAAATGTGACACGACCAGGGGCCGCCATTTTCTCCTACTGGAGTTAGCTTGTGGCGCTCCAGGGCGTGGCCTAAGGATGGAACATCGCTGATGATCCTGCCGTGGGGTGAACGGAAGGGACAGCGAGCTATTTCAGGGCAATCTGGAGACTCCATATCTGTCTGAGGGAGGCAGGAATGCCATGGCCAAAGAACTCTGGTTTGAGCCAATGACGAAAAAAAAAAGGGATAAAAGCCAGTGAAGAAAAATCTGTGGCGAATATATGGTCAATGAGGATCAGGAAAAATTGACTCTCACATTTGGATCTAACAAGAAAAAAGCCTCCAGAAAGCAGGAGGGACTTTAGCTGATGCTGGCCAGTTCTGGCATTGTCATGGCGCTGCCTGCCTGGAAGCCAGGCAGGGATGGCTGAGACAATGCTGGGGGCTCGGGTGGGAGGAGTCCAGAGCAGAAATCTGTGTGTCAGGTGGGGAGATTGGCTGAACACGGTTGTTCCCATGACACCTGGCAGCAGTCAGGATTAGGACCAGGGGATTTGGCCCTACTGGCCTCTGCCTCCAAAAGGTTTGTTAATTGCTAAAATGCTTGTTACCTATTTCAGGTGGGGAGGGGAAGGGGCGGCTCTGGCTATTGTGGCCTCCTAGGGCTAAGCTAGCTGGTGTTGGGTGCCTCCTCCCTGGGTCCTGGGGCATGAAGGCGGAGGTGGAGGACAGGACTTTTCCTGACATGGAAGATGGTAAAGGCACGATTTACTTACATCAAAAAAGGCTTTGTCACTGGCATGTTTTGGGGCGCCCAGGGAGGGGGCTGCTGGAATGATGGTTTCCACTTCGGCCAAGTCAATGTGCCCTTTACAGCTCGTGTCCTCACCAGAATCATAGTATCTCAACTAGAACACAGGACACAGAGAAAACTAATTAGATATAGGTGAGGAAACTGCAGAGTCACCTGGTCAGAATGTGGGTGACTGTGCAAAGAAGCCGGGTGCTGAGGGCGTGGGGGGCAGTGGAGGAAGTCTCTGGAGGCAAGAGGATCCTGACCTCCTCGCCAGAGGAACCACAGGCACAACGGGGGACCGAGAGACCTGGCTTCAATGTTCTCTTCCATTGTTAGATCTGGGCTTCTAAGGCATTGTCAGCCTGGGAGAACTCCTGCTGAGGTGCACTGTGGACCCACTTCTACCAGGGCCCCTGCTGCACAGGGATCTACCTTGTCTCAGAGCTGAGCCACATCTACCCTGGGGATTCCACCCTTCCAAGGGGCCTGGGATCAGGAGTCGGGAGTCTAAGGATCTCAAGGCCCTAAAGTTGATGCTTGGAGGCAACCCTTTGTTTTGTTGAACCCTGGGCCAGCGTTGGGGCTGGAGGAGCACTTGTCTGGGGGTTCCCAGAGGGTCTTTTCTCAGGGTTGACCTAGATGAGCTCGAAGGCCAGATGGCCAATGCTATAGGATTCCAGGCCTGACTCTGGGCCCTGGGCTTTGCTATTTTTTCCCATCTAGTCCCACTGGAGTCTTTTACTGCGGGGCGCAGGATTTTCTTTATGACCTCTGTGGCCACCTTTCTGGCCTGGGATCGGTGGGGTTAATGAAAAGCCCGTGTTCTTGGGTTTTAAAGAACTTAAAATGATCAGCAAAAAATGTGAGTTGAGTGTAATTTCATGTAATTGTTAATTATGGCTACAACATGACATCGTCTCCTATGGTTAGTGGTTTGCTGGTGCTTTGGCCTATTCTGCAGACACTGGGATTTCTAGGACAGGATGATTTCAAAGTCCATCAAAAAGGCTGCCATCTGCTATCTGAAAACACATTCTCCACATTCCTCAGCCAAGAGCGTGACCTTTGCCGAACTGGCAGAGAGAAGGGAGAGGCAGGCTCAACAGGGCTCCAGCAGAGGGCTCCGGGGTGCACTTGGGGTGTGTGGGGCCTAGTCACATAACGTGGAGTGATGGCATCGTGGGTGTCTCGTCTTTCTCACCAGTTTTAAAGCTAAGGACAAGAAGCCTTGGGGAAGGCGTCCGTCCCGCCAGGCCCTGAAGCAGAGTACATGGCCTGGGATCTGAACTTTGGAGCTGAAAGGGGTCTCAAGATCATCGAATCCACCCTCCCCCCTCCCCCCTCCCCCCCCCCCCCCCCCCCCCCCCGGCGTCCCAGCTGCCCCTTTCAGGTTGCCTGTTCTTTCTGGGCCCCTCAAAGATTTCCTCTGAGCCGGGCTGGGCATGAGCAAACCCCGACCCATCTCCTGGCAATCACAGCTTCTGCTGAGGGCTGTGAGGGCTGCGCTGTGTCCCCTCCAAAGGCCGGCAGGAAGGTGGGATATCAGCACGAGCTTCCCTCCAGAGGCACAGGCCAGACCTGGGCCTTTGTGTAACGGATGCTTGTTGATGGGGCAGAGGGGCTGGGATCATTAGGACAAGGACAACGACATGCGTGTGCCAGTGAGTGTGGCCCCCAGCAGAGCAGCCACTGAAGGGCACCTGGGGGAGTGCAGTCCTTCTCCCTCCCCAAGTGTTACCTGATGCTTTGTCACATCCAACACAAACCAGCGGGGTTTCCAGCCTTTCAGCAGAGCTCCTCGTTTGTAGAGCGTCCCCTCAAAAGACCTGGCAGGGTGCAAGTTGGGGAGATGAGCTGTGTCTGGCTGTGTCTGGGCTCCCTCCCTCCCCAAGAAACTTTTCCCACAGGTGCTGAATGCTGCGCTCTGGATTTTCACTGTGTTTGGCTGCTTTTGACTGTGAGTTTGGCCCAGTCACCCCCCAGCTTCTGCTACATGGAAACCTTGGGTCTTTCCCATGGAACAATCACAGCTCTATCCCTGAGTGTGATGGCTCCTTACCAGACAGAAGAACCTCCCTGTGGGGTTGGATGGAACCCTTTTGGGAGAGCCAAGAGCCAGCTATTAATGGGTGAGGTTACTTTGATGACTCCCTGATTCCTAAAGGGAAGACCCCAAACTGGGGGACTTTTCTACTGTCAGGGAGCAGGTGTCACTAGTGCCCGATGCACATGGAAGAGCGATGGCTTCCCTCTCCATGGTGATATTCTTTCCAGGGGATGAGGGTTCATCCTTCCCACTCACTTGGTAAACAATGAGCTGATAAAACCTTCCTATTGTCCAAGGTGTAATACAGAGTGGGATGGATATTCAATGTGTACTCAGGTGAAAGTTAGTAAAACACTCAGTAAAAAGGAAACCCATCCTAGGATTGGCTGCCCAGGCCGTCCCATAAAGTAAGCCCAATCCAGTTAGGCACAGAGATGGCTCCTGGCCTGTGCTGGTGAACCCAGAGCTGTGATGGCAGGTGGCAGTGAATCAGGAAGGATCACCTGTTCTCGTCATTCTTGGAAGTAAACTGGCTGTAGAGGGTGGCTGCTCTCCGGTCCACTCCATTGGATGGGGAGATGCTGACATTCTGCTCCTCTCCCAGGCCACTGTCAGGCAAGTGCAACAGAGATCTCTTCTGATAGGAGTGGAGGTTGGAGGTCACAATTCCGGAGGAGCTAGAAGGGTGTCTCTGGGGCTGAAAACATAAAGCACATTTCTCAGGCCACCCTGGATGGAAAGCTGGGGAAATCATTTCTAAAACTCACAGTATGTCAGAAGGTAGGAGGCTACAGTAATTCAAGATGGATTTAGTCATTTTAGAGGTAGGTAAGACATCAAGGCTGGACATTCAGGTTTGGGGGTCGTTTACCTAGTTTAAACTTAATTCCAGAGGCAATGGGGAAGGCACTCAAACCCAAAGTCCTGGAGACATCTTTGGCCTCATGCTTTTTATCCCCAGAGCTGTGAATTTTAGTTTTACTCCACCCTGCTTAGTCTTTAGAATTCTAGCAACCAGGAATGTATACATCCCCATTTAAGGATTAAGTGTAGGGGAGGAAGATCCATGACCCGCATGTGCTAGCAAGTGACAAATCAGAAACAACTGACTAACCCCCTGGGCTGTCCTAAGCCAAGTTTAAGCTACCATTGGTACATGTGAAACACAGGAAGTGATGTAAAGAACTGCCTTTAGGGGGCAGCTGGATAGCTCAGTGGATTGAGAACCAGGCCTAGAGACGGGAGGTCCTAAGTTCAAATCTGGCCTCAGATACTTCCTAGCTGTGTGACCTTGGGCAAGTCACTTGACCCCCATTGCCTAGCCCTTACCATTCTTCTGCCTTGGAGCCAATACACAGTATTGACTTCAAGACGGAAGGTAAGGGTTTAAAAAAAAAAAAGAAATGCCTTTATATTTTGCACCACTTCCTGTGAGAGGGAACTTTTGGAACTTGACCCTGGAGGATCTCAGCATGAGACTTCAGACTGCTTTCCTTTAGACAGTCATGGTGAGTTACAAGGCCGACTCCCCTTTCCCTTGGCCTTCTGGAGAGGCCCCTTGGCTGAAGCCTCTGAACTCCTGCCTGGCTCAGATCAGGCCAGAGCAGATCAATTCCCTTTTCCTTCTCTCTCTCATTCTTAATTTCTTCCTTCTATTGTAAATAAACCACCATAAAATTCCATTCTGACTTGAGTATTTCATTGGGATTTAGAATTTAAATCCCTGGCGAACAACTAAAAATATATTCAGTCTCAACCCTAAATTTACCCCTTACAGAGCTAAGATCTCATTGGGTTTTGTCATCTCTTCTCTTGTGATATCCCTTGTATCTAATTCATTCTTTTTACTATTTCTACCTCCATAATCCATAATGTAGACCCTACTTCCTCATATCAGAATTACTTCAACAGCTTCATGTGTATGTCTTATGTAAGCAATGATGTGAGCTCCATGATGGCAACGGCCACGTCTTGTTTAGGATCCAGAACATAAAAGGAGTTCAATAAATTCCCATTGCCTGGAATTAAATTGAGGTTCAATTTCTAGCTGAATAATTCTTTCCGTTTCTGAAATAGTAAATTTGGTTGATTTTGTGAGGCTTGCCAAACTTATCTTTTAAGTTAGAAAAGTAGGGTTTGTGTGTGTGTGTGTGTGTGTGTGTGTGTGTGTGAGCGAGCGAGCGAGTGAGCGAGAGAAAGAGAGAGAGAAGACAAAGACTACATAGAGATATGTGACAGAAATAGGGAATGTTAATGAGTTAGAGAGCAAAATAGTTGTTTTTCAGAAATTCTGATTTCCCGTTACGATTTTTTTCCATTCACAATAGTTGAGCTGGCACTGCTTTCTCCCTAGCCTTGGGTCCTCTCTGGCAAGACCTACGCCTCTGCTTTCTGTCAACTCCTTCCAAACTGGAGCCATGAACATTACTGGGACATTTGAACTATTTATGCCCACAATGGGTGACTTCTGCTCCAATTGTTCCCAATGCCAGGCCTCTCCTCTAGTTTTATGCTTCAGGTGGCAGTGTAGTGTACTGGATAGATCACAAGGTTCTGAATCCAAAAACCTCAGTCCAATGCTGGCTACATTACCATGTGAAATGAGAGGGTTGGCCTGAAGGATTTCTGACATTCTATCTATCTTTTGAAGTTCAGCTTAAATGATGGATCCTTCATGAGCTGAGGCCTTCCCTGGTCCCCTCAGCTGGACCCGGTCACTTCTACTCTCATTTCGTAGCACCTTACAGTCTTCATAGGGAATCATCACATACTTGCACATGCACGTGTGTCACTAGTCTAGTCACCCCCTCCTAGATGCTAAGTTGCTGAAGGACAATGACCACACGTCCATCCTAGCAGTTATAGCTGTATCTCCCCCACCACTCTGAGCACATTGCATTGCACATAATAGGCATGACTACTGAAGATATGAATGGATCAGGGAAACAAGCATGATCCGCTTACACAAGGACACAAGGCAAAGTGAGACACTTATGAAGTTGTGCCTTCTCTAGGAAGAAGCCAGGCCTTTTGGGATATCCAGGGGAGACTCCAGAGCTGTCTTGCTTTCAAAAATATCCTATGAAGCAACCTGAAAAATGATGGCTTAGAAGCTGTAGAGCCAAGGCAGACACAGGAAGGTATTTGTTGGACCCACTTACTTGGTCTTGCTTTGTGTCTTCCTTAAGATTCACATTCACTCTTTCCCATAGCTGCTGCCATCTTTCTGGGGTCTGGTTCAGTTTGTGTTCTAATCTTTCAATTTCCTGCAGTCAAGGAAAAAGGGTTGGTGGAAGGTAAGTATTTCAGGCTAAGTGATTCGTTAGCTATATCACATTCGCAGCCAAGTCTGTGAAGGACAGCAGAAAGTGGACACTGAAAAGCCCAGATGAGGAGCTGGTTTAGGGCTCTGGCAGCAGAACTTAATAATAACTGTGTTCTTTCTCAATAGCAACCAGGGGGAGAAATAAAACAGGGTCTTTGCTTGGCCCCCAAAGCCAGGATCTCTCTGGTCCAGGTGGTGGGGGTCATCCTTATGCAAGGCTCACATATGGAAAGTGATGTTTGGAGAATTCCAAACAAAGCCTTTTAGTGGGCGAACAGTTTTAGATGACAGAAGATGAAAATGCCCCTTTCCAAACCATCATGGAGCCTCATGGAGCCATCATGACTCTTTTGGTATATCCCTGCCACAGGCGGCAAAACAAATCCCACAGGAAAAAGGTCCATGTTGGGAAAGATGGACTGAAAAACAGATACATGGGGACGAGGTAATGATATCTGGCCATGCCTACGCCATCTGTGCCGTCTTATGCTCAGAAGCTTGCCAGCCTCAGCTCGACAGAGGCAGTAGCAGGAGAGGCAGACCGCTATTCCCAGTTTATCTGGGACTATTTTTCCAGTGGAAGGCAGCTCGTTGGGCCCTCATGACCACTACAACCCTTTTCCTTGCAGAGGTAGGTAGGCTCTTTTTTGAGGTGTTAGCCATTTTACAAGACTCTTACATATGCCACATAAACTATGCCCCCAAACTGGCCTTGCTCTTGTCGTCATTCTGCTCATTCAAGAGAGACCAGTTACTACAGCAGTGACAGCCAGATACCAAACTTTGCCAGCTCTACTTTTCCCGATGATGTTTCTAAGTAAAACTGGTTTTCTTGTGCATACTCGGAGGTTTTCCTAAGTATCGTCTTTGAGTACCAAGAGCCATGTGTGTATCTGTTTATGAAAGCAAGAGAAACCCAGCCCAAGCAATGACTTCCTTAGGACACGGGAAAAAAATCTCCTAAGGCCCAGGCTCGAGCTGAATCCAATTCTTGGCTTTGTAGCTGGAGGAAGAAGTGGGCATCTGTGTCTGGAGGCAACTTGTGGAAAAGGTACTTTTTGAGTGTGCTGACTTACGCTGAAGAGGCTAGTGATTGCATCTGGCTGGACCTTACTGACGTCGTCATAGCACGGCCACACTATTCTCCTGTTGCTCTGTGGCCTGGCCCCGTCTGCTTGCTCGGCTTCATCGTAAGGTGTGGATTTTATCAGCAGCATTGTCCAGTCATAAGAAGGCCCCGTGGCCAATGTTTCTTCCATGTAATAATCCCATTTCTTCAGGCTGGATACATTCACACTGGGCTTCAGTGCCTATTTAAATGGAACATTACAATGAACACCATTACTTTGAAGGCTGAACACCTTTCACAACAAGGGGAATCTGCCCTTTCTGGACCCACATGCCGGCTTCATGCAGTGAAGCAGCTCAAAGCAGTAAAATCACGATTCTTTGAAAGTGTCAGGACTCAACACAGAACATTTTGCCCATCGCCTGGGCAGCGATGCTCTCAATACCAGTGCTGGGGAGCTGGCTTTCTCAAGCAATTTAATTAAAAACATACATTTAGAGCTGCCCATGCCTTGAGCCAAAGGGCTTCCTCATAAGGGGAAGGAGTGATGCCTTCATCCTTTTCCCCCTCGAAAATCATTCCAGATCAAGAGAGCTGCCAACCTGAGTAACTCTTCGACCTTGGGTTCTGTCTCTGCAAGAGGTACCTGGGCCATCTGCCTCAAAAGCATACTACATATGACTACCGATCTCCATGACAGCCTCCTGTGCTATGTAAAATGGAGATTTGAACCCTAGACTTCAATCCCCAGAAGTCCTTGGTATTTCCCAGAATTCCCAATAATCTCACCTGAGTCTCCACCTGGGCGAGATCACAATGAGTATTTAACTGGCTCTCTGCCTCACACGGGCCTCTCTACTCAGCCATTGCAATGGTGTAGTAAGTAAGCTAACCCCGGGCATTCTGAATTGGCCAATCAGCCATGGGCACATGGTGTATTTTCTTTGTGCCTTGATTTTCTAATAATCCTTAATAAACCTCACAAAATATAATATTTCTATTACTAGAGACTAAATTTAATTTTTACAGCTAGGGAAATGCTCCAAACATCTTCATTCCCCTTTAATTAAGCCATTATAGTCCCGTTATTGTATGACTTCCCTAAAATCTCTTCTGAATCAATTTTGATTTTCATCCTTTCCTATGGCTAATGAATTTGGCCAGGGGCCTTCCAGCCATGCTGAATTCCTTTTCTACATCCTAGCCATGTCCTTTCCAAGCTCCATACTCTTCTAGTGACAGTGTTCTGAGACTGAGCTAGCCCAAATCTAGCTCATCCAGAAGATTCACAATGTTTCAGATTTCAATCCTAGTCCTTCCAGAATTGTTCCTGTTAACCTTGAATCCTCATCTTTTTTAGTCTGTCTTCACAGAGGATAGCCCTCCTCTGCCTAGCCCCTTGCTCAGTCAGTTGTCCTTCTCCGAACCTTCTCTAGTTTCATGAACTACCCTGAGAACTCCACATAGAGACATGCTGTGATGCTGCATGAGTGCTAGATGACCAATTACTCTGCCTGATGAAAATTTAACATCTGGCTGGCCTATGTGGCTGTGAGGCCTCCCAGCCTTGTCTGCCATGTTTAGGACTCCCACGTCCCTTTGGAGAGTTCAGATATTATCAGAGTAGAGAATTTTGCTTTACTTTTCTCTATGGTGTTATTTTGCATTTAGAAACACTGGAACTCATCTGCTCTTGTGTATCTCCCACATGCATCTTCTCAAGACCTTTCCAAAACTTATTGATCACCCTCTGTTTGACTTCTTATGACCTGGAAAGGCTTACTATCATTTTACAAACTTGGAAGATTTCACTGACCATGTCTCCTTTCAGATGATTTATTAAAAGGCCCAATAAGACCAGATCTGAGAGTGGATCCAGCAATGATCCTTAGGGAACTACTTTTTGTTCCCTGTTTCCAAGTTAGGAAAGTTCCTTCCCTGACAAAACAAGACCCTTCATCCCTACCCCACTCCTATCCCAACCCCAAGGTGCCTTTGGTGTGGAACTTTTCTGAAAGGCTAAATAGATTATGGTCAGTTTATGCTATTTTAATTAAACTCAGCAAAACATTACCTCCAGGGCAATGTTAAAAAAAATCAAACAAATGATTTCTCTGAATACCTCAGTTTCCACTGGTGCATATAAATAATTAAAAAAGATAGGGCTCCTCTTGTGCATCCTCTCAATACATTCCCAAATGCAAATTCCCTTTTTGGCATGCTTGTCTCCTTTATCTTCAAACAATGTTCCTTAAAAACAACACAAGAGTAAGAGTTAGATACAATGAAACTTATAAAATTGTGTGATAAAAAATTTCAACAATGAAACTTATAAAAATGTGTGATAAAAAATTTCAACAGAAAATGGAGGAATATTTTATATGGAACTAGGTAATCACTCAATAAACATATATTAAGCACCTATTATGAGCCAGCTACTAGGCTAAGTGCTAGGGAAAATGAACTTAATTAAAGAAGCCATAGCAAATGTACCCAAGCCTTAAAAACAAGGGGATTTTGTAGAAAAGAAAATGACAGCTTCCACAGATCAGTGGTAATGGAAAGAACACTGAATTTGGAGAAAGAGGATTCTGAGCAACCCAATTAACTTCCCTGGGCCCCAGTTTCCTCACCTGTAAAATGACAGGGAGGAGAGGGATTGGTTACAAAAACAAACAACTCTGAAAGACTTCAGAATGCCACTCACCAAAATGACTAGTGTGATTCTAGAGGGCTGATGATGAAGCCTGGTATCTACTGCCTAACAAAGAGGTGACCGACTTAGGGTACAGACCGAAAGCTAATTTGGGAGTTTGTTTTGTTGACTGTATCTATTTATTACATTTTTAGTCCACCAATAACTCCAAATTTTTGTTTAGATAAACTACTATCTATATATATCTATGCCTGCCTCATTTTATGTTTGTAAAGTTGACTTATGAGAGCAAGGGTATTATTCCTATTAAATTTCTTGGCCATTTCCAAATGATGCTACCTATACTCCAGCTATCCTTCTCATTTCTTCTTGTCCAGACTCATACTGTGTCTTAACTTTGCTGGAAGCAGGCTGCCACACCACTTCCTAGCTATTTCTAAACCAATCTACCCTTGTTTCCACTCCATGTCTTGTCTTTTCCCAAAGGAATTTTGTATCCTTGTATTTGTATCCTTAGTATCTGACACAATGAATGACATATGCTTTTTTAAAGAGACTTTTACGTTATTTTTTCAGTTCTGAATTCTTTTTGTTCTCCCCCACCACCTAATGAGAAGGCAAGAAAAACCAAACCTATTTTAAATATGTATAGTAATACAAAACAAATTTTTGTATTAATCATAAAGATTTTTTAAAACTAGAAAAGAAATAAAAAAATGCACTTCTCTGTCTGGAGAATGAATTTTCATCATGGGTACTTTGTAATTGTGATGGGTCCTTGTGTAGTCTTTCATAGTTGATCACTGTTACAATATTGCTATTACTGTGTATATTGTTCTCCTATTTCTACCCACTAAACTTTGCATCAATTCATATAAGTCTTCCTAGGTTTTTCTGAAAGTATCCTACTTGTCATTTCTTATAGAAAAATAGTATTCTACCTCATTCATACAAAATAACTTGTTTAGCTTTTTCACATTTTATGGGAATCTCTCACTTTCTGAATCTCTGCTATCACATAAAGAGCTGTCATAAATATTTTTGTATATATGGGTCCTTTCCCTCTTCTTTGGTCTCTCTGGAGTATATAGACCTAGTAGCAATACTGCTGGGTCAAAAAGTATGTAGAGTTTAATAGCCTTTGGGGTACAGTTTCAAAGTGCTTCCCCTAATGATTGAGCGAGTTCACCAACTCCACTAACAGTGACTTTTTAAAAATTTCCTCTCCAGCATGTCATGTTCCCTTTTTGTCATTTTAGCCTATCTGATGGGAGATGGAACCCAAGAATTGTTTTAATTTGCATTTCTCTAATTATTAGTGATTTAGAGCAATTTTCTATTGCTATTGATAGCTTTGATTTCTTCCTCTAAGAACAGCTTATTCAAATCTTTAACCATTTACTAATTGGGGAATGGCTCTTATTCTTAAAAATTTGACTGTGTTTCCTATATAGCTTAGAAATGAGACTTTTATCAGAGAACAATACTACAAAGATCCCCCACCCCAATTTCCTGCTTTTCTTCTAATTTTAACTGCTTTGGTTTGATTTGTATAAAACCTTTTTAATTTTATGTAATCAGATTTTATATCCATTACAGATAATGCTTGCTTTGTTTTAGATAGATAATACTTCCCATTTTAAGTAAATATTTGTTCATCCCTGTGACTTCTAGTGTTTTTAATAGGACAAGGTATTTTATTTTGTCAAAAGCTTTTTCTTTAACTGCTGAAATAATCATCATATTTTTATTGTGGTTTCACATTTTCTCCTATTTTTTTAGTCTTTTGACTTTTATTATTTCTTGATGCCTCATGGAATCATTAGCCTCCATGAGATATTAGCTTGCATTTGTCCAATTCTATTTTTTAAGGAGTTATTTTTTCCAATAATGTTCTGATTTATTTTACAAAGCTGCTAATTCCCTTTTCATTCCTTTTTTGCTTAGCTCTCATTTCTTTTTTCATTTTTTCTTCTACTGTTCCAACTTGATTTTTAAAGTCATTTTTTTTGTCTTATAAAAATACTTATTTTTAATTCTTCTAAGAATTTCTTTGGGTTTGGGACCAACCTACATTTTTCTTGAGGCTTTGCTTATAGATATTTTCAAGTCATGGTCTTCTGTGTTTCTGTCTTGAGCTACTCTGTCACTATACTAGTTCTTTTTTGGTTTTCCATTCTTCCAGTCTACTGTAAAGGATAATTTAATTAAGCAACTTCAGTTTATATTTATTACTTAATGTCTCTGCAGAGCTGTGTAACTTCTGCATGTAATCTCATTAAAGAATCAGTATTTTAATAATAAGTTATAAGGAATAATCCTAATTATTAACTGATTAAATAATTATGCATGAAAATCAGTAATCAATAATCATATTGTGAGTAAAAAAACAAAGAAAATCCCTTGAAGTTCTTTGACAAGATATCTTTGCAAAAGGGAGTTGTGTGTATGGCTTTAGCATCCTGGAATATATGTAGATGCACTTAAGGCTGGAGATTTATGATATCTTAGCCACAAAAAAGAGATTATGTAACTGGCTCTAAAATAAGAAAACCCCCTGATCTTCTTGAAGGAGACATCCTAGAAAATTAAAGAAAGAAGTAGCTGACCAATTCCTATTTTCTGGGGGGAGTCTGTATAATCTGACTCTTTTGCACAGACTATAAATATTTGGTCGGTTCCATTTCTCAGTGTCCAGACCCCGAGGTTGTGATTGTACTGCTCCCACAATAAATGCCAGTTCATCTCATACTACTTCTTGACTTTGGGTTTTATGTTACTGTTAGGCTCTGCCAACTTCTAGATGTGATGTCTTGTGTGAGCTTGTTTGTTTATGTACTTCTGCTGCTTTCACACCTCATTCTGGGGACCTGGAGGCTTTTGGTGCTTCCAGGTAGTGTAATCTGGAGAGAGGTTGTTCACTACTCTCTTGGTCTGAGCTCTGCACGTTTCTGACCCTGGTTTGGGTCTGTTGGCTCATGTGTAGTTGAGTTTCAGTAGATTACTGCTGGAGTCAATCAATATTAACCTGCTGGGAAGCTCTGCAGGGTCGGAGAAACTGAACTGCTTGATTCCTTTTTAGTCTTTGTTTCCTATCTTGGTAATTCCACTCTAGGCTTACGTGTTGGACTAGAAGTTAGAACTGTGTCCCCTCTCTGTCTTTGGGATCAGAGCATTATGCTAAGTTTTAGAACTTGTTCTATGCTCCATACACATCTGGGGCCTCTCTTGCTTGCAACTGCACCTCCTTACCCCAGAACTGTGACATGGGTAACAGAGCTGCCAGATTGTATTCATTCCTACTCCCAATGCTGGTTCATGAGTCTCCTGGGGGCTCTTTCTGCACATGTGCTTCCCATCCAACTTCAGTCTCAGCCCCCTTACCACTCTCCTTGGGTGCTAAAATGCTTTCCCCTGCAGCTGTTACACTATGCTCCTGGCAGTCAAAGCTCCAGTGTCTTCAGACCTCTACCTTCCTAGATTGCCTCTGGCTGGAAAAATGACTTATTCTGACTTTTTCTTGGCCTTCTTGATCAGATTTCAATCTGGTGTGTTTTCTAGGTTATTGCAGAGGATGTATATTAGGTGAGCTGGCCAAAAATGCTGACTCTGACTCCATCTCCGTAGAATTTTTTTTAACCCCTACCTTCCATATTAGAATCAAGACTAATGTTGGCTCCAAGGCAGAAGAGTGGTAAGGGTTAGGTAACTAGGGTGAAGTGACTTGCTGAGGGTCATACAGTTAGGAGGTATCTGAGCCCAGATTTGAACTCCAGACATACCATCTTTAGGCCTGGCTCTCTGATACACTGAGCCACTTAGCTGGCCCCCATACAGTTTTTATATATGCTTTTTTTCAATTATTTGTTCCCTCATTAACATTTTACCCCTGATTTTGGCCCATATTCTGGCTTGTAAAAATCCTTTTGGAGCTTGACTGTCATCCAATGTGTTGGCTGTCTTTCTTTGATTTAGGTCATTTCTAGATCTGACAAGCTTGCTAGCTATACTTTTATCCACATCATTAATTTCAGGTAAGCCCAGGCTACTGAAGTACTTTAGAGAGACCTATTTCCAAGCTGATAATCAGATCCTTAATGACTACTCTGAGTTTAGCCATTCAACTAGTTCCATCTCTATTAAATGCTACTACTGTCTGGTCTACTTAATTCCTTCTTGCCCACTACCATCAGAGACTTTAGGAATGCTAAAATCCAGACAAACTAAACTATATCTACTGTAATTTTTCGATCTCTTAGTCTAGTAATCCTGTCAAAAAAGGGAAATGAGGTTAGTCTGGCATGATCTGTAACTTAAAGATCCATGTGCCCTCTGGGACACCTGCTTCCTTTTCTAGATGCTCACTACTCTTCTGATACTATACAATATACTTTTGCCAGGAATGGGAGTTAGCTCATTGGCCTATAACATGCAAATTCTACTCTTTTCCCTTTGTTGAAAAATCAGAACAATGTGCAATCATATGCTGCACCCCACTACATAATTAAATTTTTTCCTCAGTCTGTACTTGTCAGACACAAGACCATTTAAGGATTTTCCTTAATTGTTTAGTAATGATCATGGTGATTTCAGCTGATAGAGAATAAGGGTGGTTCCAATCCTGATGCACAAAACTTAAAAAAGGTGATGATCATAGACATATTTGGAAGACCAATTCAGCAGGTTCCAAGTAGTTCTTTTATATTTCCTAATGAATTAAAATGGTCTGTAACCCCTCATCACATTTCATCTAGAATGGATCAGGCAGGTTGGGAGAGATTGGACCAGAGTCATGAGACTTTAATTTTGCAAAGTGTCTCTTCAGCTATATTGGTGCCTTAATAATTAAGAGTGGTGCCTCACCTAGGAGTGACTTCTTGCTATGGTTCAAATGACTTAGGTCAACAAACAATTTATTCATTTATCAGAAAGGAGTGGCAAAGGCTCATTTAAAAATTCTTGCTCTGCTTGATTACCTGAAAGCTACATCAAATACACTATGATTGATAGGTCCTTATTTAGCCATAATAAACACATTCATTAATTTAGCTTTAATGCAGGCAGAGAAATAGGGAACATTCCCATCCACTCTTCCATGCCACGTGTGAGACAGCATCAATCCAAATTGGCCCTGGCCCCCTTTGGGGAGTAGGGATTGGAGCTGGATTCAAAGATACAACATTCTGCCTCACATCTTAAAATAAGCGTCTCCCCCTTCAAAACATGATATTTGCTGGTAGTTGTTGGTGAATAAGATGAAAAAAAGCCAGCTGGAAAACTTCAAAAAGCACCCAGAGCAGGGCCACACTTTCTACTAACTACACTTAACATGCTTGGGTACACGTAGGGCCAGCTATTCCAAGGCACACGTTTGACCTCTGTTTGTCCATACTCGAGTCTTATTTTCTATCATACAATCGTGTGGACGGGTCTGACTCTCGCACTCTCGACAACAGGTAGGGCTAGGAGGCCAGGGCTCGTTCTAAACTAGACTGTTGGTGATTCACTCTAGGCAGTCCTAAAACACAGCTGTCCTTTTAACTCTAGGAACGGGGCTGAGAGCGGCCGTGGAACAGTGGGAAGACATCTGTGACGAAGACTGGAACGTGTAGGACCACGACAAGCACCACGAGTTACACAGTGGCCACAGGCATGTAAAGGGAAACTGGAAAGGCTTCAGGACGCTGACTCGACGATGGAGCAGGACTTCACGGGGCTGATGGCGAAGCACATGTCCCGCTTCTTGGCAAAGGGGAGGTAAAGTAGGGGTGTGACATGCGGCCTATATTATCAGACAAGGCTGATGCCATAGCTTGTTCTGCTTGACTATTTTTATTTGTCACAGGGAAGGACTCCTTTGCGTGGGTGTGGGCTGAGAGAGTGGGAAGTAATAGAGATGGAAAAAAGGGAAGAACATTAAAAAAACATAAGCAAAAAGAAATAGAGGTTCTAGTCTCAGTTCTATCACAAACTCTTTATGTTCTTGGGCAAGTTAGTTCTGCTTTCCGGGGCTCCCTCCCAAGCTTGTACTAAGCAGTCTCCGAGGTTCCTCTCGAGAATGACATCTTATGGCTCTATGACTCCAATGGTCTTAAATAACAGATGGTTTTATAGTTCTGAAAAGGTGATGGGTTTTCACAAATGGTTTCACCATTCACAGAACTGCTGGAAGTGAACAAATAAAATGCGCTATGCCATGTCTTCCTGATGAGAAAATGAATGAGTGAAAAAACACGTATCAAGCACTGTCTCTATGCCAGGCTCTGAGCTAAGTACTAGAGATACAGACAGAAAAACCGAGAGAGCAATACATAGGAGCTTAGCTGCAAGGTGACAGAAAGGCTCAGGCCCAGGAATCCTCAGGGTGAGAATAAAATGAGAAAAACAATACTTAGAATGAAATAAAGTGTCCAGGGCTGTGGAGGCTGAAGAGGAGGGGCAGATGGTAGGACCTGGAGGATCTTGGGATGCAGTTTCAGAGCTGAACTTCTACACTAGTGGGCCTCCCTCTCAGGGGCAGGATTGGAATGACGTCTCCTATCCTAGCCACACTGCTGTTACGTGGCTTTTCTTTTCTAGCAGTCTGGATAGGGTTAAGTAGCTCAGGGGTTGTGGATGGTGGGGCTCAGGGAAGGCCAGTGGAGAAGGTGTGAAGACAAGTGGCCAGTTTAGTTATTTTAAACAACCATTCGGACTCCTTTTGGACAGGTTAGGAGCTCATGTGATGTAACCAGTTTTATTCAAGATTCATCACAATGACTCTATTTGAGGATGCTGAATGAAGGTGTTCTGATTGTGTTCTTGATCATCATGATTAGGCAACAGAGAAAATTTAAGGTGGACACATGGGGTGGGAACTTTGTGATGGAGGTTACCCAACTTCTGAGACAGAACCTTTTAAAAAAGATGGCACTCATCATCAGATTCGGCCAGGAATCCGCATGGACACTGCTGGTTCTCCTCATGCTTCAATGTGACATGTAGATGACCTTGAAGGTCCCATTGAGAGCCCAGCAACAGAAGGGAAGAGCGGCTCACCTCAGACTACTAGTCACCAGGTGGGGCTGATTTTTTTTGCCAGGGTTGTTCGTGAGCTTATTTCTAAAGGTATAAGGAGGGCTGTAATTAGAGTTGGATAAGACTATCGATTAAAGGTAATTTCAGAGGGAAGGCACTACTTGCATTGAGAAGAACCAGGAAAGACTCCATAAAGAAGGCAGAATTTCAGCTGAGTCTTGAAGGAAACAAGGAGAGTCAAGAGCCAGTAAAGTAGATCTTTGGTTAAACTTAAGCTCAAGTGAAACCAATACCATCAGTGTTTTCTTATTTCTTTTTTAAAAAACAAACAAACAAACAAACAAACAAACCAACCCTTACCTTCCCTCTTGGAATTAATATTAAGTATCAATTTCAAGACAGAAGAGTGTTAAGGACTAGGCAACTGGGGTTAAGTGACTTGTCCAGGATCAGATAGCAGTCTGGGATGTGGAAGAGGCATGAAGGAAGAGAGAATTTCATGCATGCAAGACAAAGTAAAGGACCTCAGCTGTCAATCAAAAAAGAACATCCCAAATAGAATGTTCCCAGGAAAGACAGTTGGAGAGTCAAGCCAGGCTGAAGGGGGAAGAAGCTCTGAATTGGACCCCTGTTAGCTTCTGTCCTAGGCTGAAGGACCCTTGGGGGGGCTTCTGGAGCTAGGCTGAGAAGAAATTAATTTTTGTTGGTGACTTAGAGTGTGAAGAATTGATTGTATATTTGAGATTTGAGTTTGAAGGAAGAAGAAAAAAGATCAAACAGTTGTCCTCCCCTCTCCCTGACAGATTTTTGTGTCACAGTTGTGACAGGACTGACATTTCCTAAATCCTTCTAACCCTCCTTATAGATTAGGGACAACCTTATCCCTCTCACCTCAATTTCCATCCTTGTCCTGTTTTTCCCAATAAATTTCCTTACCTGAGAAAGAGGGAAAAAGTATCTTCTCTAAACCTCACAGTTCACCTTTTAGTTACATAGAAAGGTAGCTGACTAACAGGAGGGAGGGGAAGGGAGGCAGGAGGGTGTGGGTGGAAAACTGGGAGGTGAAGGGTGGAGGGTAGGAAATATCTTGATCTATTAGCCATCAGTAGTGATCAATAGGCAACCCCAGAGTATCCCCTCTAGTAGTATCTCTCTATCTCTCAGAAGTATCTCTATCTCCATTACAACTAGGCACCCTCAGGTTTCCCCTAGTATCTCTCTAGTCTAGCCAGAGTATCTCAGTTATTACAACTAGAAATATCTCCTAGATTATCATTTCTATTACAATTGGCACCTTGAAGACTGATATTGTATTAACCACAATCCTTTGAAAGGCAGAGTAGAAAAGAGGAAAGATGTTCAAACAAGTTCCTTGTGGAACTGTGATTGTGGCTATCATGGCTTGTTTCTGGGCCTACCACATACTGTACACCAGAATGACCCATATGATCGTGGAATCTATTGATTATATAGGCAACATTACAATGTCTATTTTGCAGTTGCCATTCCAAACTGAACTGGTACTCTGGCAGGTCCTGGCTCAAGTGTAGGTGATTTTAATGGCTGTCCTACAGACTCTAACCCAAGTGAAGAAGACCTTTAGATTTGAACTAGGGCCCCAGTCTCTAGGCCTGGCTCTCTATCCTCAGAGCCACTTAGCTGCTTGTTTTCTTATCCTCCCTACAAAAGCTCTTCCAGGATGATTATCTGGCCACATGTTAACATGCAGAAAATATAGATTTCAAAATAATTAGATCTTTCCCACAACAGAAGCCACAAGAAGCCCATTAAGTATAATGTAATTTTACAGACAGAATATGAATGGCAGAAACATTTTCTTGAGAATAAAATGAACAAATCATCCTGTGACAGTCTCTTCCTCCCCTCCAAGGTAAAGAACCACAGGGATGTTCTCATCACAGATCAGTTGGCTGCAGGTACAAGTGATGAACTTGCACTCAGTTGATGGAATGGAAAGCTGATCAGCCTTACTCTGTGTTGGCTAGCGTTAAGTAGTTCTATGACGTTTGCCTTGAGGAAGGACCGTCCAGAGTGTGAGATGCAGACTGTGCCCAGCTAGCTCAGGGCAGAACGCTCTCTCCACTAGTTCCCTGGCTGTGCTGCAAGCTCACAGACAGGCCCCAGACTGTACCAAAATACATACCGTGCTCTAATCGCTCATGGTCCGAGTCCAGAAGAAAGGTTTTAAAACGATTGGAGACGTAGTGGAAAGCCAGGAATTTTAGATAATACTGATTGAATTCAAACTCTGTTGGATACTGGTTGTGAACCTAGAACAAAAAGAAGAGTGAGAAATCCATGAGATAAGACAAAGCAGGTGCTTCACTTTATGGAAGATCTCCAAAGCGAGCCCAGAGACTTCATGGTCTTAGGCATGTTCATGCCCCTTCTTTTCTGGTACACCCCCAAACAGATGTATTCATCTACATTCATTTACTCATCGAGCAAACATTTCCTGATCATCTCCTATGTACAAGGCATTGGAACAGCCCTGTGAGGAATGCAGAAGGCACGGTTCTCCGCCTTCCGGCGCTATCACAGAAAAAGAGGACCCCAAAACAACTTGAAAACAGCAGCGTGTGACAAGACCCGCACTCTGGAAGCACACAGAAAACCAGTGGTTTGAGGGTTTGATTTCCTTCTGCAAAATGACGGGGCTGGACGGCAAGACTTCTAAGACCATTTATAGCTCTGATATCCTGAGTTTAGCACAGGAAAATCTCAGGGGGCTCTGCCGATAAAGGAGCCTGCCATTTCTACTGGGCCTCATGGATGGGAAAGAAGCGCTTTCTAATGACACATCTACTTCTGGGCCTCTTGACTTTGTGAGAGAGAGGTGGGGTGTTTGTGGAAAACTTCATGGAAGACAAGGAGTTGGGAGAGGCTTTAAAATAAGTGGGAGGTTTTTATAAATAGGTATTGCAGGGTATTCTAGGCAGAGGGACATTTATGAGCATTGGGAAGGCTCAAGGTACTAGAAGGAGGGACGAGCATGCCAGTTTGGTGGGCATGGCAGTGGTGGGAGATGTCAGGAAAGAGAAGGTAGGAAGTCTGAGTGTGGAGGCTTTGAATAACATGTGTCCTTCTGAATGACCCCATGCCAAGCAAAGTAAATATCAAGAGAAAAGTGAGACAGTCATTACTGCAAGGGACTGCATACTCTTAAACACGGGAGGAGATCATCTGCAGGATGGATGGAAAAGCTTCTGTGTCCTAAGGGCGCACAGGGGTATTCAGGAAACATTTGTAGGTTAGACGGCCTACTTGGGGTCTGGAGGGCACAGCAGCAGAGCAATTGGCAAGGCCTCATGGTCTTTCACCTTAGCAAAAGAATTTTAGTTGGTGACACCTAGCTCCTCATACATCTGCTCTGTGGCTGTTGGGGCTTTGAGGGTCCGTCCGGCTTGCCTAAAACAAGACAGTTTTCTTCAGATATCTAAAGAGCTATCATGCATTGTCAGACTCCTAGAATGTTAGAGCTGAAAGGGATATGAGAAATCAGTTCAACTTTGGAAAAATCTGCCCTGATTTTACAAAGTAAGAAACTGAGGCTCTGAGATAGCTGACTTGTTTAGGGTTATGTAGCTAGTTAGTGACCAAAATAGGATTTGAAATTAGAGCTCCTAACCTCTAAATTTAATTTTCTTCTTCCTCATGAGCTGTACTTGCCTGAAGATGAGGTGTGTTCTGGGCTGTTTAGGAGGTCTGAATCTGGGCCAGTGGATAAGAGTTTCAAGAATGCTGTTTGTCAACAGTGGGAGAAATGTCTCTTGAAGGGGTGAGCTTTTTGAGGGAAGGCTATCAGGGTCAAGTGTATGTTTTGTCAAGATGGGGAAACCTGGACATGACTAGATATTAAAGGGAAGAAGGCAATAAAAAAGCACAGATTGAAGAAGGTAAAGGGAGAACTACAGGAATAAGTCCTAAAAGAAAAGGGAGGAGAGGGTCAAAGGCAATGGGAAAAGGGCATGGAAAGAAGAAGGAAGAGATAAAGGAGATAGATGAGGTGGAGAGAGGAGAAGGTGCAACAAATCACAGCTGGCCTTAATATTTGTCTTTCACAAATGAGGAGACAAGGTTATTTACTAAGATTGAGGAGGTGGGAGTGGCACTGGGGACTGGAGAAAGATGGAGAAATTCTAGAAGTCAATGAATAAGGAGATTTTGTTAAGGGTTCTGGGATTCACATAGATTAAATATTTGAAGACATACTTTGGAAAGCATTTTTAATTTGGCATTAGCAGAAGATGGGTTTAGTTTCTAGTATTCAAATGGACCATCTGACTACAGATTTATCTAATCCTTTCAGGACTAAGAGGGGGAGGGAAAAGGGAAACAGGGAGAAGGGGAATGTGGGGGAGAGAGAGAGAAAGACAAAGAGGCAGAGAGAGACAGAGACGAGAGAGAGAGAGAGAGAGAGAGAGAGAGAGAGAGAGAGAGAGAGAGAGAGAGAGAGAGAGAGAGAGAGAGAGAAAGAGAGAGAGAGAGAGAGAGAGAACTCTAGCTTCATTCTGCCTAAGCCAAAAAATATTTTTGTTGGAAGCTCAGACATCTTTGGCTGGATGAATAAAGTTCCTATCATAATTTTACTCTATTAAAAAGCTGTTTCAAATTAGCAGTTGGAATTTTCAAAAAGCATTTGTAAAAGTCAACTGTTCACTCTTTAAGTTGATCATCTCCAAAATGCATCTTGCATCAAACATATTCAATTGCATTTTGCAAGCCAAGATAAACTTGGAGCTTTATAGTATGATAATTATTCCAAAAGGAAATAGGAATTCAAAGTCATGTATGTTATTCTGCATATTGTTTGCCATAGTTTACATAGTCAAACCTTAATTTCCTACGGTGAAGAAAGGCTCATTCAACATGTTCTTAGCCTGTTAGTTAACTGGATCACTGCTAAAATGTTGACAATTTATCTAGGAAAAAAGTAGAGTTCTGGAAGAGACAATAAGAGGGTATTTAGTCCCCTAACTTAACAGTTCAGTTGCACAGCTGGAACTACTACCTTGCAGTCCACCACCACTCTTTTTAACTGCCCTCAATGCCTCATTTGCATGGACAGGAAAACTGGTCTTAAGGAACAGGGCCATGTCCATTATTAAGTTGTAAGTAGAACTGATGGGAAAAAACCCTGGATTTGGGAGTTGGAAGATCCAAGTTCAGTCCTAGCTCTGTCACAAAGTGTCTCTAAGCAAATCACCTGACCTTTTTAGGTCTTATTTTCTCTCTCTGTTAAATGAAAGAACTGTACAAAGTGAACTCGAGATTAGTCCAGACTCTGACACTATGAACATGCTTAAGAAACAACAGCTTATGAAGACCGAGCACACACGAACAAATTCACTCAACTTAACTTGCCATAGATTTAATAATATACAAATCGTTACCTGGCTGCATGGTAATTGAGCATAATTAGCAGCAGTTCACAAACAGGACTATACTAGTTAGTATCCCAGTATTTATAATGACTACAACCAGTATTCTAATATCTACAATCGGTTTTCCCTGACATGATGTCAAATCTCATTCGAAACACCTGGAGCCACAACGAGACTGAGGCCTGAGTGTGAGTCTTTTAGTTTTGATCTAGTTATAGCTGCGACGGAGCTTCTGTAAAACCAGGATGGCAGGGAACTCCAGGTCCTGCGTGGGTCTTCCAGTGTATCGAGCGGGCTCTACCCTTCCACCACTCCCCAGCACATGCCAGCGTTCCAAGGCACCTGGCTAGTCAGCAGACGCTGCACTCGATCAAGTTTCCCTGCTTTGGGGAAAGAGGTGGCTGCCCCAAGTGGGCTGGTGGGCGGCCCACAGACTCCCCCTATGGCCTACACCAATATAGACTTCATTGGAACAAGCAAGTCAATAGCTGGCAATGAGACTTGAAGCCTTGAAACTCTTATTAGAAACCAAATGCTTTTTCTTCAATTGTTCTAAATCGAACGTGTCCTTACAGTGCAAGCCTTACGAGGCTTCCTTGGGTTCCAGCACGGCCCTACGTGGTTTCAAAGAAGACTGCCAGAACACGAGTCTGCAATGATGTTTTCCACGACAGACGGAAAACTGAATCTCCCGAGTAAGGGAAGGGGAGGTAGATCTTGGTGCACTACGTGCTTGATGTTATTTCGGACTGTGGACCATCCAAAAGGGAGAGGCCACGAGGATGGCAATGTGGGTAATGGTGAAGCCCCTCCAGTTACAGTGGGATCATCACGTCCAGGATCTAGAATGCGTTGGCAAGCACAGACTAAGCTACAGAAAATTTTAGAAAAGTCTAATCTGTTGAAAATCCGGTGCATAATATGACTGTGGTCCCAACAAAGAGCAAGAGCCGTGGAGTCGGAAGCCGTGGATGTGAATCCTGGCTCTAATGCTGAGTAGCTTTGTGTCCTGGGCACTAGAGAGCTCCCTGTGACTAACTGCCGGTCAGAATGATATGATACGGCTACAGTTTGTGTTCCTTTGACTAAATACGGGAAGAACTCTGTTATGAAGTTCGGTCTGCATCAGCCATGCTTGGTGAGGGTTGATTCCAATTCCACAGGCTAAATCCCATCATGCAATGCCTGAAAAGAGCCCAAATATGCATCCCACCTTCCAGTGGAGCTGACACCTCTTGGAATCTTCTGCAGGATTGCATGGAAGGGATGACCTCACTGTTTTGGGGAGCCCTCATCAGATTGCTGGCACTTTGCAGCTATGTCTACAGACACCTCAGTATGAATCGGTTTCATCAACGTTTATTTTTAAACACTTAACTTTCCATCTTGGAATCAGTACTATGTATTAGTTCCAAGGCAGAAGAGTGGTGAGGGCTAGGCAATGGGGGTTAAGTGACTTGCCCAGGGTCACACAGCTAGGAAGTGTCTGAGGCCACATTTGAACCCAGGACCCCTGTCTCTAGGCCTGGCTCTCAATCCACTGAGCTGCCCCCCTTTATGAACATTTAGAGAGTGAAAATAGATTGCAGTTACTTCTTTATTCAAATTTGCATCTGACAGAATGATGAGGGAGAACTCTGTCATGCTCAGAGAAAACAGATTCTTTGATAAGGTGGGCCTTTCTGCTGGCAGATATTTGGAAAAGCAACCTACTGTAACGATTGGCTCCTGCGGGCTTGGTGATTGTCCTTTTAACTTGAACTCCATTGTTGAAAGCAAAGGAAGCTTCCTGTAATGACATCACTTTAGCCAAACCGACATTCAGGAGAAACTTGCCAGATGTTGCTATTATGAAACAGTGATTTAGCATTTGTAATTCAGCTGACACCTGGAGCTATTGGCATCAACAATGGCTTTTTATGCCATGAGGCAGTTCTAATTTAAGAGGCAGAACCTCATGTATTTTCTTTGGAATTTGATTTGAACTCGGGGACAAGCTGGAGCAGTGCTTCCCTCGTGCTTAGACTTCACCACATGAGTCTGAAAGAGTTAATTAAGTGGTGGAGAAAACATTTGAAGGGGGATATTCTTTCTTCTGAAATGATTTTGATAGCAGCTTTGGTGTGTTGGCTTCACTTCTGGCAGCAGACAGGCCAACTGGAGTAAGCCTGTGACTTGGACATCTACCTTGAGAGGGAACCCAACAAGGCATTCATTCTCCGTCCCGTCTGACCAGCCTGCTGGGGATGATGAAACACCCCCTTAGAGTGAAGTCAGTCAAAACTGATGGGACACAGAGGGGGCCGCGGGCCCTCCTGCTCTGCTCTAGGGAGAACCAGCCTTACTCTAACACAAAACTAGCTGCTGTGGGAAAGCCACCGAATGCTTGGCAGGAGGGCTGGCAAACAACCAAAGCACATTTTAATGCCCTGATGAGGTGGCCTACCCACACTGCCACCACTTGCTTCAGCTGAAGTTATGGTTATATGAATTACTAAGTCAAAAGAGGGTGTGATGAGACTTGGAATTATGCTGAAAACTCTATGAAAAGGCAACTGTTTATTCTTTCACTGTATTTGGTGATCCATTAATATACAAACATTTGAATTAACACAAAAGGTCAACTTGTCTTTCACCTCAAACAACCTAATCAAAAATACTCTTTTAAAATTGATTTTTTTGATTATTTTTTTGATTGATTATATTGATTATATTAATATAGATTAATTGATTATATTAATATAGATTAATATAATAACCAAAAGAGTTGTAATAAGCTTGATCTAGAGGATAAAGCCCAAACCTTCCACTTCCTAGTTATGGGCTTTGGAGCAAGTTATCTGGCTTCTCTGGGTCTGTTTCCTCATTTGAAAAGCAAGAATAACTAAATATTAAAAGTGAGCCCCTTAGGCTACCATGAAACAAAATGAACTAATATATTTAAATTGTTAAGTAAATATGAAGTATTCTATTAATGGAAGCTATAGCGGATAACACCTTACTTGATAATACTATTCAGATGGATCTGCCACTGTCTTGGAGAATAAATATTCAGCATCTTGTTCACAAAAAAGAGGGAGTCAACACAAAGAGGGAGGTTCCTCTGATATATTATATGCTTGCATAGAGACCCAGAACACTACAGAACCTCCTGAATGAGATTCTTGAACATTTTGTAATATCTTTTGAAGTTTGGGAGAATAAGACTACTTTTATAAGTTCCTTGAAATTCCTGCCCATTTGTTTTTCTAAATAACTTTCATATTGATTTTATTTGGTTTTATGAAGAAAAACTTTGGCATTTTTATTGATCTTGCACTAAATATATGAATTAATTTAGTGAGTATTGTCATTTTGACTATAATAAACCAATATGTATTCAATGTATTCATAAACACAGAATGTTCTGCCAATTATTTAGGTCTTTGTTTATTTCAGTCATTACGGTTTTACAGTTTACATGCATTTCCAACTAAATTTCTCTCTGGGTGACTTCATCGGCTCACATGGCTTTAATGATCTCAATGCTAATGATTCACAGATCTTTATACCCAGTCTCCGTCTTGCTCCTGAGCTCCAGTTATGCATAACAAACTTTTCACTGGACATTTTAAAGTGGATAACCATAGGTTATCTTAAACACAATTGCTGAAAATAGAACTTGTTATTTTATCTCCCAAACCCATCTTTCAAATTCTGGGGATTTAGTCAAGGGTATTACCATCTTCCCAGGCACCTAAGTCTACAATATTGGATTCATTTTCAAGTTCTCCCTGTCACTCATACCACATATCCAATTGGCGGCCAAATTAGACTGTTTCTTCCCCAACATCATCTCTGTCTCTTTTCCTCTGCTATTGTTCAGGTCTTTACCAGTTCTTATGTCTTCCACACAGCTACCAAAAGAGATTTCTCTGTGTCTGTGTCCCTCCTCTACTCAATAAATTCTAGAGGATCCTATTTTTTCTAGGATCAAACTTAATATTCCTGTGTTTGTTTGGCATTTACAGCCCTTTACAATTGGGCCTCAAACTCTATTTCAAGATCAATCCCTTTTGCTCAGTCATCCTGACCTCTTTCTTGGTCCTCACTATCACACCTGGAAGGCTCTCCCTAATCATCTCAGTGTCTTGACCTCCTTTGGAAGGGAGAGTTTCCTTTCTCCCAAATTATCTTATTTCTATTTTGTATATACACAATACACACATACGTGTGTGCATGTATGTGTATATCTGTGTAGTCTTCCTCAGGCTATAAGCCTCTTGAAGGCAAGGGCCTTTCTCTTTTCCTCTGTATTTCCTAGAGAATGGGGAGTGTGCCTGTGACTGGATTTGTGGCTGCTCTCTGGCCTCTCTGTAGGACCTTGGGAGGGGGCAGGTTGCCTTCCGCCTCAGTCTCAGTTTCTCGTCTTTTCTAGAAGGGGGCTGGGCAAGATCCATCTCCAAAGCATAAATCTTAATACTGATTGCTTTCCATACCTCCAGGATCCCAGAAGCTAGTATGGGCCATATTGTGCAGTGTCCAGTTCATTCTAATTTATATCCACTCACTTTCTTAACTATCCCTCGGTGTACTTGGGGTGTGGATTATCTTTAAGTCATTGGTCACATGCTTTCCCCTCCTTTCTTCTTTTTTGATAACAACATGTAAAGGGCATCCAAGGTTCTAAAAAATGATTAATGTACTTGGGAGACGAATATGTTGGAATAAGTGATGACAATTCATTTTGTATCCCAGCCTCCTGCATTTTCCTGAGTCAGGCTTAGAATCTGGGCCATCTTCCATTGTTTGGTTCTGCAGAACTTTGCAGGCTTAAGTTCCTTCTTAAAACACAGATCTTTTCTTTAAGTGTGTAACAGGGTCTGAATACAGTCCTAAGAGACAGATCTCCCAGGAGTAAGGTAAAAAGAGCACGAGGTTTGGAATCAGAAGTCATGGGGTTGAAGCCCAGCTCTGCCTTCTATTCCCTTTATGACCTGGGACTAGGCATGGCTTTCCTCAGTTTCCTCAAATGCACATGAGCTAGTTGGCTGAAATGATCTAAGTCCTTTTCAGTTCTAACTCCTTTGATTCTAAGAAACAGCCTGATACTTAACAGAAGAGGAAAAGCAAAAAGGAAGAGGGGAAATAACTTGCCTGGGTTCACACAGCAAGCTAGTGTCGGGGCCCATGTCTGAACCCAGGTCTCCTGTCCATGCTCTTCCCAAGTCACTATTGTGTGCATGGGAACCCCGATGTTCATTGTTTTCCTCTGGGCCCAGTAAGGATGCTTCTGCCCAAAGAATGTTTGATCTTCATCTGCTGGTAAAAAAAGCCATACCCAGGAAGACTGGGATTTCCTTTTGTTGACAAAGGGCTTCTGGAGGGGAGACCAGCTCTACCAGATGCTGCTTAAACAAACTCAGTTACAATTACTCAATAAATGGTTTCTTAAAAAAGCTGGTCATAAAAGAATATCTACCCTTTGATCCAGCCATAGCACTGCTGGGTCTGTACCCCAAAGAGATAATGGACACAAAGACTTGTACAAAAATATTCATAGCTGCGCTCTTTGTGGTGGCCCAAAACTGGAAAACGAGGGGATGCCCATCAATTGGGGAATGGCTGAACAAACTGTGGTATATGTTGGTGATGGAATACTATTGTGCTCAAAGGAATAATAAAGTGGAGGAGTTCCATGGAGACTGGAACAACCTCCAGGAAGTGATGCAGAGCCAGAGGAGCAGAACCAGGAGAACATTGTACTCAGAGACTGATACACTGTGGTATAATCGAAGGTAATGGACTTCTCCATTAGTGGCGGTGTAATGTCCCTGAACAACTTGCAGGGATCCAGGAGAAAAAAACACTATTCATAAGCAAAGGATAAACTATGGGAGTGGAAACACCGAGAAAAAGCAACTGCCTGAATACAGAGGTTGAGGGGACATGACAGAGGAGACTCTAAATGAACATTCTAGTGCAAATATTATCAACATAGCAATGGGTTCGAATCAAGAAAACATGTAATGCCCAGTGGATTTACGCGTCGGCTATGGGGGGTGGGGAGGAGGAAAAGAAAATGATCTTTGTCTTTAATGAATAATGCTTGGAAATGATCAAATAAAGTATTAAAAAAAAAAAAGCTGGTCACACAGTTCTAGGCCAATCAGCCCTGTTCTGTGGCAGGAAAATACTTTCCGAAGACCAGTGCAGGCCAGAGCTGGCTCTTCCTAGTAATAATTACAAGCAGCCAGTACCAGTTCATCAACAACTTCAAGCAGCTGGTGCACTGAGGCAGTTACGTGGTACACTGGCCTGCAGGCAGGAAAACCCCAGCTTGAACAGCCTTCAACACTTGGTAGCTGTGTGACCCGGGGGCAAATCACTTCAATGCTGCTTACCTCGTTTCTTCAACTGCAAGTTGGGGATAATAAAAGCACTTTCCTTTTAGGGCCTGGTACACAGCAGGTGCTCAATAAATGCTTCTTCCCTTCTCCTCATTTTCCCTTCCCTTGCAGAGCAAATAAGTCCAGCCATATTACCTGGTGCACACAGTCCAAGAACTGCAAGAAGATGGGAGCAAAGCCACTCCCCTGACAGTTGAAGGTCAGATTGCTCCTCTGACTGAATTTGTGACCAAAGGAGAGCCACTCCTTCTCCACCAGCATCCGGAAGCCTCCCAGAGTCCTATAGAACGGGTCACTGAGCAGCTGGGCGAGGGATGCCACCTAGGACACAAGCAGGGAGGACAAGCCTTAGTAACGGTCCTTAAAAAGGCTCCCGAGCTCCCCCGTGCTCCCTGGGTGACAGGAGGGTGGATACAAAGTAAAAAAGACAAACAAGCAAACATCTGAACTGTGAACTCATTTCATGGCTCTGGCAGCTGAAATTGGTTGCAACTAATTCATTCATGACTCTTTCAAGCAATCTGTCAAAACTCAAGGTCAAATTTGACTGGTGTTATCTTTAGGGAAGGCGACATCCGAACCATTTGGATAACCCGGACCCTTAATTAATAAATCGACTTAACGGCAAAATCCTCAGGGTTGCCAGAGGTTAGCTTATAAGCACAGGGAGAGGGATTTGATTGGCAGAGGGAAGTCTGAGAGCAAGCACACTAAGGCTGTCCACTCAAGAGGGAGTCGTCCTTAAGCCCAGCTCTGGCTTTGAGCATCATCTCTTGGTCCGGCCTCGAGAGGCAGCTGCTGCTCACGTTCCTACAGAACTCTATTGCTTACAAAGTGCTCACCTAAGACCCACCCAAAGAATCGCAATCTCAAAGCTGCAAGAGACCTTGGAAACCATCTGGTCCAACCTGTGTCACACCATGAATCCTCTTTACAATATTGCCTAATGACATCTAGCATTTAGAAGACCTCAACTAAAGGGGACCCCACTATCTCCTAAAGCATCCCATCTACTTTGGGACAGCTCTAATGGCTAGAAAGTGCTCAGTGCTTTTGAAATTATTACCCATTATTCCTCTCTCTGCCTGAAATTTGAAGAAAAGATCTGGGTTTAAAGAAGGAATAGAGGACTACCAAATCCTACTGAATTTCTATGAAAGAGGTCTGGGTTGGAGTCAGAAGATTTGAATTCAAATCCTGACTCTTCCACTTACTGGGGTTTGGGCAGCTCACTTGAACTCATCATGATTCAGTTTCCTTAACTATAAAATGAGAAGGTTGGACTAAATGTCCCTTCTAGGTCTAAATATATGAACCTATCAATCCCTCAAGTACATGAAGGCAGTCATCTTGTCCAACCTTTTTTCTAATATGTCATTATCTCTTATGGTTTTCCTTCTCCCTTTGTGAGCCTGTCATCCAGTTCCTGGTCCCTCAGTAAGGACTTCTCAGGCCTCTGTCCTGGGCTATCTTGTCTTCTCTATCCCCCTCTATCAGAAAGTTCATCTCCCCTAATGGCTCAAGTATCATCTCTGCAGATGCTTCCCAAATTGCCTGTCAAATCCTTCTCCCGAACTTTAGTTCTACATCTGCAGCTCCCTGGGTATCCCATAGGCATCTCACACTCATTATCTTCTCCCACAAACCCTTCTCTACTTTGAATTTCCATGTCTGTTCAGGGCACCACCATTTTCTTGATTATCTCATTGCATAGCTTCAAATCCTCATTGATATCTCTATCCCCCTCACCCTCCTCTGTCCTGGCCCCTCATCTCTTACGTCTATCTCTTTTTCATCACGTCCACTCCTTCTTCTTGCACTCCTATAATTGACTCCAATTCAGTGTCCATGCTTGCAGTCTCTTCCATGCCAGGCTACCCTCGGCATGGCTTCCCAAGAGCCCTTCTTAAGGCGCAGGCCTGAACAAGTCACTGTTCAAAAACCATCAGTGTTTCCCAAACCCCAATCCCCTAGTGAAGCACTGAAGGCCCTCCAAACCTGGCACCAACCCATCTTTCCAGTCTTCTTTCATGCCAACCCCCTTTATATATACAAGGTCCTAGCTAAGCTAGGCTAGTTGCTCCCCGAGTTTGACACCCTGGCTTTTGCGTCTGTGCATGGCCAATTCCCCCAAGATTGGAATAGCTGCCTTCATCTCTGCCTCTCAGAATCCCTGCCATCTCCTCTGGGAAGCCTTCTCTGAGTCTTCCCAGATGTTACTAGTGCACTCTCTTTCTCATTTTCTTCTGCTCTCTATTATATCTGCATGCTATATTCCCCTGGACAGTTTTGTTTGAGTCTTTCTATTCAGAGCACCGAGCACAGTGCACCGTGTCTGTTAAATGGATGGTTGTTCCTTCACTGTGCTGGTTGCCCTCTGTAGGATGCGTCCCACTTTGCCAATGTCTTTCTTAAACTGAACACACATTTTTCCAGCTGAGGTTCGACAGGGCCGGACGACAGCTTGATCGCAGCCTCCTGGGCTTTTCACACTGCGTCCCTCTTCATGCAGCCCAAGATCACGTTATCCTTTTGGCAATGGCTTCTATTGAGCTACACTACAACTCCCAACTCTTTCTTGTGACTTAGCACTGTATGGCCGTATCTTCCCCATTCTTTACTAGTGAATTTGTACCATCAGGGAAGTAATGCAAGTATCGCCATTATTGTTCCAGTTTTACAGATGAGGGGACTGAGTCTCAGGCAGATTGTTACTTGTTCATCATCATGTGGCCGACCCAAGAACAGGACCCAGAGTTGCTTGCTTTGATTCCAGTGCTTTCTCTATTACATCAATCTGACCTGTTGTTCAGTGGATTTGCACACCCTCATACAACTCACTCATATTCTCCTTGTTTCCCCAACAATCATAGTCTCTCTCCTCTCCAACCATGGCCATTCTAGGAAAAACAAGGATTCCCAACTGCCAGGAGAGTAAGAAATGATCCAAATCTTTGCCTAGCTCAGGCTGGTACTCATTTCTTTGGCAACCTAACATAGCTGCCAGTGCTGGTAGCTCACCCAAAGGTGCTAAACAAATGCCTAGCATGTCCTGGAATCCCACGGCCAGACTATTTTGGTGGAAGAGCACATTCAAAACAGGATTTTTTTATTTGACGAAGACAGTGCTATTTGCTGACAAAATTTTTTTGCTAACTTTTGCAACAGACTAAACTGAGAAGTAAATATAAAGTTAAACACAAAACAAAATTCATGCAAGCAGTTTACTTGTGTGGTGATATCCCAGCCATCTTCCAAACAGACCAGGACGGAGGAGCCGCTCTCTAGCACTTCAGCTACAACCACGGCCAGCAGCAGTAACCTGTGCAGCTGAGAGATGGACAGAAATGAGACCATTAAACAGAATACTGGCTGGTGACTGTGTACACGGGGACTTTGTGTCAACCTGAGATGTAACGTGTCACTGTGCCATGAGCACAGCTGAGCCACCTGGATAGTCCAAACCCAGGAGTGTCTATAAGCTTTGAAGAGTTTCCATAAAATCAAGATAAAATGCCTAGCACATTGTTTGAATGCCTGCCTTTAAAATTTTCCAAGGAGTTTTACATGCTTGCATGTGTAAAATCCCTTTCAGATTGTTTGCTGTCTTAGCAAAGGAGGTGGGGGGGGGCGAAGAATTCAAAGCTCAAAATTAAAAAAAAAGTTAAGAATTGTTTTTACATGTAATTGGGCAAAAAAATACTATTAGAAAAAACCCAGTTTCTAAGCAATGATGTTGTGAGGGTCTTTGACCCTGTAGAACTCTTTGGCAAGTGGTAAAACTAATTCAGAGCAAGGTGGCTCTGGTCTGTGATAATCTTTGCTCTGAAGATGATGGTCCTTGTAATGCTGAAGGAGTGTGCTTTTTAAAATGATTCCCTGAGTACTGCTGAAACTATTTCAAGTTGATCACCTTAGTTATTATGTAAACAAATGAGAAGAAATCTCTCTTAAGTTGTTCTCAGGGTTCTAAGCCTCCTGATTCAAAGCTTGTAAAGGAAACTCAGGATTTGAGCTCAGTAGGTAGTTTTCAAAATGAGTATGTCTGGGTAGGCCAGACACAAGGCCCATTGAAAAACCTCAGCCTAATCTGGATATTCCCTCCAATGACTACAGCTCCTCTGTGCCTTCCCGTCTAGGGTGACTTTGGCTGAGGCCTCCCTCCAATTTGTCACAGAGTTCCAACCAGCATTTCAGGGGCCTTCATCACCTTTTCTTGGCAGTACAGTGGGGCACCATGTGCATATTCTATCGAGTGGGAGCCCTGCACCTGAACTACCCTTCGACCCGACATGCCTGCTCACAACGACCAGAATTCTTTTGGACGAGGCACCATATGTTCGTGAACTCTCTGTTATCGTCTTCTGAGGACAGCCCAGGAATGGTATTTGTTAATCCCACTCTAGTTTGATGGGGAGTTGGGAACTGAGGGTACCAGACAGCGACAGCCATGCCTGTGTGTCGGGAAGGCAAGGTCAGGTTGGGCATCAGATATCTGAGAGTGTCTAAGGGGAAGGAGGAGCCAGGAAGGGAATGAGGGGCTCTGAAAGGCGAGAGGCTGCATATTGAAAGAAATTCTCTCTCTTTCCTAAACTTGTCGAGGGCCAGCTCTGCACACAAAAGTGAGCAGTTTTGCCCCTGCTAAGACAAAAAGATAATTATCTCTCTTGTCCCAGAGAGAGGACTTTCTAGGAACAACCAACAAATGCTTTGAATGAAGAAGGCAAAATGATTAAACTTTCTTTCAGATACAATGTAATGGAATCTAAATAATCTTTCTTGAATGTCATAGCACAGATGAATCTTATTTTGTTTTTCCTTCATTTAGCTTATCATTCATTCCATCTAATGATGAAAACCATGGGCATTGCTCAAAGTCATCAACTACCATCCTTCTCTATTTCTTTCCTTCCCTACTCTCATTTCTCTTGATGTGTGGACGATGACTTCTGCTTCTATGGCACTCTATTCCCTTCTCACCTCCTAGAATCTGATTTCACTAACAACAACTTTACTGCCAAATCCAAAGGGTTTTCCTCTCAATTTCATCATCCTTGGCCCTTCTTCAGCATTCCTTGCTATTGAATTCCTCCTCTTCCTCTCTTCTTTTAGCTTCCATGCCTTTGCTCTCTCCTGGTTCTCCTCCTACCTCTTGGATCATTCCCTTTCTATCATCTTTGCTATTCCTTTCTTTTCTTCCTCCTAATCTAAATGTAAATATTTTATAAGGTTCTCTTTTCAATCCTCTTCTTGAGCTCTATTCTCTTGTGCTCAGAGAATTTATTGGTTTCCACACTTTCAACTACAACCTTTATGTGGTGATGTCTGATTTCATGACTGGTCTGATCTTCTAGAATTTTAGTGCCATATTTATATACAAAGATATTCCACTTGCATGTGTTATCATCATCACAAATTCAACAAGCTTGAAAGGAAACTCATCTTTCCTCCCAAACTAGCATCACAGTGGAAGACAGAGAAACAGCACATCCATCAGGGAGTGGCAGGGCCATGATGACCATCCCAAGAGAGCTGATCTTTTGAGGTCTTATTCTCTCCAAGAAACCTCTGGCTAGCCAAGTCCATGTCAATCTTTCTCTATTCTCTGAACGTTTATTGTTCTTTTATCCTCACTTATATAAGTAAGACTTACTGGAGGAAATTTTTCCTTTATATATATTGAGTACCTATCTGTTCAAATGCATCAAAGCACTATGCTGTGCTGGCTGTAAGTGTGTGCAAAAAAGGATAAAGAATGTGGAGGGTTCATTAAAGAAGTATAAATAAATTTTATGAGTTGGCAAAAGGAGAGGAGGCTCATGAACCAGCATGAACACCAAGTGAAAGCTTCCCAAAGGAGTAGGACTCTTACAGAACATCTCTATACAGATGGATGGGGAGGACATGCAAAGCCTGGACAAAAACATGAATAAAGGCAGATGAGTGAAAAATGCTAGAAATGTTTATGGACTGGTGAGTTGTTAAAATTGGCTGGTTTATGAAGGCCTGCAGTACAAAATAAAGTTGGAAAAGTAAATTGAACCTTTGTGGAGGGCCTCGAATGTCGGTCTAAGGAATCTGGTAGGCAGTGGGAAGTAACCTGATCAAAGCTGTGCATTAGGCCATTTTTTATATAGGATGCATTGAAGGGGTGAGAAATAGGAGGCAAGAAACCAATTAGGAGATGATGGCAATAGTTAAAATGAGACAAATGAAGGCTTCATCTAGAATGGTGGGAGATATACCAGATACCATGGCTATTAAATTCACAGGATACTGACTGGTAGTGAGTGATAAATGCAAGGGAAGAATTAAAGGTGACAGAAAGGTTTTAGCTTTGGGTGATGTGAAGGATGAGTGCCATGAACAAAATAGGGATGTCAAGAAGAGAAACTGGTTTGGGAAATATGATGAGTTTAATTTTAGATGTGTTGACTTTGAGGTGCTGGCAGGATATCCAGTTGGAAGTGCCTCAGAATTAGTTAAAAATATATGTATGTTCGAAGGCTCAGGAGAAAAATGGGCTGGAGATGTAGATGTGAGAGTGATTTTCACAGAGATAATAGCTGAGGCCTGTCAAGGGGAGAGTCACAGAGGGGAGAAGATGAAGCCTGGGGGAATGTCTGCTTTGAGAAAATAGGAAAAGGAGGAAGAGCCAGAGAAGGAGTAGTCATAATGACAGGGAGAAAGCTGGACATGGAGAAGGCTTCAAGGAGAGGGCTGCCAACAGTGCCAAATGCTACCCAGAAGCCACGGAGGATGAGAATGGGCATGAGGCCACTGGACTGGGCCATTAAGTGGTTTGTTTATGTGAAGAAGTTTTAATAGGGTGATTAGGCTAGATGTTACATTTCCAAGGGCTGAGGAATGGATGGGTAGTGAAGAAGCAAAGGCAGAGAAAAGAAGTCTTAGAAAAAAAGAACAAGAAGACAGTGGGATAATGAGTAACAGTGTTAGGAAAGTATTTTAAGAGGGGGAGGATTCCAAATATTTGTGAGTGGAGTGAGAATGGGAAGATGAGGTTTATGTAGGGGACAGCTGAGTGGTTCAGTGGATTGAGAGCCAGGCCCAGAGATGGGAGGTCCTGGGTTCAAATTTGATCTCAGACCCTTCCTAGTTGTGTGACCCTGGGCAAGTCACTTAACCTCCATTGCCTAGCCCTTGCCACTCTTCTGTCTTGGAACCAATATATAGTATTGATTCCAAGATGGAAGGTAAAGGTTTAAAAAAAAAGATGAGGTTTATGTGCAAGAGGGAGATGACTATGATGACAAATGCAGTGAGGGCTCAGAAAAGGGAAGAGAATTGGGGGTATAATAGGCTTTGATGAGCAGGAGAGCTGCCTCTGGCTTGGATAGAGGAAGAAAGGAAGAACAGGTGAGGGAAGGCACAGAAGTGTAGAGGTGAGCAGGAAGGCAGGTGAGAAATCTTGTGCTCTAGTCTAAATCCTTCCAGAGCAAAGGGGATCATTTATCTGCTGAGAACTGCTGGAAAAGGTTTTGGAATAGTTAATGTGGAAAATTTGATAAAGAGTAAAGAGATAATGATGATAGGGAGACAAGCTATGTGGATGAATCAAGAATTTGTAGGAAGCCAATTAACATGGTTTTACTACTTTCTCTTGACCTATTTGACTGTTTAGAAGTATAAGCCAGAAAAGTGGATTGTGGCAGTACAGCAGCTCAGAGGTGGATTGTGAATGGTTTTCAAAGGTTAGGACTTCCAGACTAGCTTACCTTGAAGCTGGAGGTCCATGGATTCCTAATGTTGAGAAATCACCTGGCCAGTCAGGATGGACACTTGAGGGGACTTGGGGGGAACCTGCTACATCAACTAATTACCTGTGGGAACCAGTCGGAGTCTCCTAGTGCCTTGAGGAACGTCACTTCAGAATCAGTAGGAATAGAGCTGGGGACACAAGCCCTCATTAACTTTTTAAAGCTGGTTTTCACTTGTCGGATGTCATTGAATTCAACAGGAACAAACTCACAGTTTAAAGCAAATTCTAATTTGAAACCCTGTAGACAAAGATAGCAAAGGTTATTCAAAGAGGCTCTGCAAATTACCTAGCAACACTCAATATTTGATGAGACCAAGAAATATCACAAACCTATTGTCTCAAAATCCATCCCTGTTTGGGGAATGCAGAAGAGGCTGGTGGGAAATGGGGACTTGTGTAGTTAATGTCATCTACTCTCTAGGACTGCCATTTAAGTCAAATTGGATGTTCCAAAACCTATTCAGGGGAAGGTGACTTTACCCTCCTTGTGCCCGCTATTATATAACACAAATATGGAAAATCCCCATCATTCTGGGGGGTGAAAGAGATGGAGTGAAGCTTAAATACTGGCCAAGCTTGTAAGGAGTGTGCCCGTTCTTTAAGCCTGTTTTCAACAGGTTAGGTTGAACCTGTTAGAATGTAGAAATGGGTCAATAAGGAAGTTGGTGATACAGGTAAATAGGAAGGAATTCCTTAGATGGTTATGCTATACTGTAATAATCCAGCAGTGCTAGCGCAACAGTTCCAAAGCCCTTTCAGTTCAGTCTTTTTTTTCAGTCATGACCAACTTTTCATGACTCCATTTGGGATTTTCTTGGCAAGGATAGTAGAATGGTTGGCTATTTCCTTCTCCTGCTCATTTTACAGGGTTAAGTGACTTGCCCATGGTCTCACAAAGATCAGTTCTGAGGGAGGACGTGATATTGTGCCTTTTCATGCTCAAGAGAGTATTATATCACACAATAATTCAAAAAGACATATCACATCGCTCTTGTAGTATAAATTTCTGAATGCCAGGAGCAGAAAGCAATAATAATGGTAGCTCATATTCCCCTTATGTACAATGTACATGACTGTATTTATTATCCTAATTTCACAAAGGAGGAAGCTAAGGTCCATTGGGTGAAGTCACCTGTCTGATGCCCCTGGCCATGTGAACTTTGGTCTTCTGACCCCAAGTCCCGGCTGGTTCTACTGCCCCATGTGGCAGCAGAAAGGTTAGTTAAAGTGTAGGGGGAGATAATTGACTTTTTTGTGGCAACTGAAGAATTGACCTTTCAGGCTTAGCTCCCCAATAGTGGTTTATCAATCAGATAACAAAGGAAGCTGCCTCTTTAAGATACTCTTCCCTTCGGAAACATTTCGTCTCATGATGCTTTTAATACTTCTTCTACTACTTCTAATAAAATCTTCTAATACTCTGAATTTCCTCTGGATTAAGGTACTTAGTGAACCTCTACTCCTAGCTCCCCTGGTATGCAAGTGCCTTTTAGTTACCTTGACTCTGAGGGTACGGGCCCTGGAGTCAGAAGATCAGACATAAATAACGCCCCCCTCACGCCACCTAATTCTCTATGTGCTGCTCTCTTTCCTCGTTCAGATGGTCCCTTACAACTCTAGATCTCAGACCCTCTACCAGTCACTTCCTCTGTTCAGGGGAATCAGTCATGTTAGAAGAAAAGGAAGCATCCCATATCACTCTGATGGAAGAAGCCTGCACTGAGGGATGCCCTAATTTAGAATGATATTCCACAACTGGAAATCAGTTTCAACTTTAATGGACGACTTTGTCTTTAAGTGGACTTAAACATCTCCCAATCTCGTGTGCCAGGACAGTTTAATTGGAAAGGTCCTCTGACATCGACGTACGAGGATGCTTCTCCACTGCTCTAGGAGGAAACTTGCCATTAAGGCCACGTGCAGTTTTCTCGGAGTGGTATTTCATTTTGGTCCCTTTGGAGTTCAAACAGTCCCAAATGAAGTGAACTATTCTGCCTGGTCCTCTCCCGTGCCGGGCTCCGCAGGGCACTCTGCAGGTGGCCTGGGCACGGAAGGGCAGCAGGGCACGTTGGGCAGGATTGCTGTCCCCGCGCTGAGAGTGCTGCCGATGGAGAGGGCTTCATGTGTTGAAGTGTGACTGTCTAGGCTAAATGGCGAGACTGAGCTTGGGCAGTGGGAACTCACCAGCTGTCACTGCTGCATGCTAAGTCGTGGGGCTCCTTTCTAAGAGAACAATGACAACCTGCTGCAATCCATGGCAACTGGATCATATGGACGGAGTCAGGCCCTTCTGATACTTGGGAGGGTTGGGCTTTGATGCGCAAAGGGGAAGTCTAGTGTTTGCCCCCTCAGTCTAGGGTTCTGTCACTGAGGCCGTGACACGGCTGCCTCGCGTCACGCAGAGGAGATTACCAGGGAGGCGGGAGGAGGGGGCCGCCCGGCACCTCTGTGCTCCACGTTACAGCTGGGGCAGCGGGCCTATTTGGACTAACACGAGGCTCCTTGGGGATGGCTTTCTATGTGACTTCAGTCTACAAGCTTCTGGGGAATTTCTTAATTAAAAATCAATTCATTTAGAACACGGTGTCAGTGCGTGGGAGCTTCCCTGTGGGATGGCACCCGGGCCCCAGCTCCACTTGGGAGTAGGGGGTGCCGCTGCTGCTTTTGCCCTGGTGCAATAAAGCCAGCCTTGGCTTGGGGCCCCAATCCACAGCTGTTAGCTCTGTCTGAATGGGCAGAGTCCATGCCTGTCCCTGAATATCAGGCCCATCAGCCTGGACAAGGGTTTCCAAAAAGCTTCCTTGCTCAGGGAAAAACCTTCCCCTCCTGCTCCCTTTATCCTAAGGGCTGGAGATGCCAATACTTGCTGGGCGTCTCCTTACAAACATGGATTCTCACCGATACCTGACCGAACCAAAAGCAATTAGAGGGCTTGCTTAGAAGAGGGCTTATTTCGGCTCCCCCCTGAATTCTCTGGGTTCGGGGTCTGGGCTTTTTTCTGCGGCTCATCCACACGTACACAAATGTACTTTATACCTGAAGTCTCTCTGGGACCCAGCAGTGAGATGGCTTCTAGAAACGACCTCACGGCCCCCCGAGTCTGGGTGCAGCCATGCTCACGGACATGCCTGCACGCATTAGCCGAGGCCCAACATGGCTACAGCGAGGCGGGGCAGCTGAATCCTTGGAGAGCCCTCCGGGAAGGCTCCCCTTCTTACCAGAAGCCTGCCTCCCTGCACGCTCCCCAGCAGGCCATCATTAGAGCAGGCTTCTCTCCAAGCTCTCGCATTCTCTCATCCTAGCTCAGCCACCTTTCAACAGAATTAGGGCCCCCAAGAGCTGGGATTGAGACTCAGTCGGAAGACCTGGGTTCAATAGAGTGTCAATAGGTAGACACAGAGTTGTCCAAACTGCCAGGGACTCATAGTCCTCTCTACACCCAGGCCCAACCCGTGTGGGTGCCTGCACGGAGAAGGGGTTACCTTTGGAACCCAACCCGTCTGCGCAGAGCTGCATACGGGCATTCGGTTTCCAACGTAATCCATGCATGTCCCTCTGTGGACAAGGGTGTCACTTTTCTACGTGCTTGACGTGTGTACAAGGGCATTCGCATCCTGGCCCTGTCGCACAGGGATAGTCATTCCTTAATCCGGTACATGTGTGTAGAAAGATGCTAATTTTCTCACCCACCCCACTGTGTCACTTCCTAAGTGAACGTCTTTGGGCTCCTCTCTGATTCTTGGTTGTCTCCTCTGTAAAATGGGGAGAACACCACTTGCCCTGCCTTCTTCACAAAGCCTTGCAGCCATCCTGAGAAACAATAACACTCGTATTGTCAAGGCAGCAAACTCCCTAAGGCAGCAGCTCCCAGTTACTGGAGGAGGGGGCAGGCTTTGGGGTCCCCAGGGCTTCACCAGGCTCTGAGCCACGAGATGAGACTCTATCTTCCCTCCCCCCACCGCTAGAGAAACAAGCTCACTAAGAATGGCATCTGACTCCCAAGTGGCCCAAAGAGCTGTCCTCACTCTCCTGAGTGATAAAGAGGAATGTTACCCTTAGCTGTGATTTCTCGCCAAATATGTACAAGGCAGCTTGGCGCTTCAGGAGCTGATTCTGTAAGTAGGCACTGTTACTGAAGGAGGTCGAGTGATCTTTGCCTGCGAGTCGGGCGCCAACATCAATGAAGGATGCTGGAGAGTTGATAAAGCGATTGCTGGCACGAAGGCTTGCCCAGACACCTTTGTGAGAGGTACAAACATTATAAAACAGGTTGGGGGAATGCGATTATCTTACCTGGAAATTATGTTGACTATGGAACCAAAGCATGCACTTTGTACACATTTCTGAAGAGAAGAGACTAACGTCAGTTCCATCTAGCTTAATGACACTAGAATCTCAAACAGGATTACTATGTTCTTAAGACCAAAGTTTTTCAAAATGAACAGGAGTACTTGGAGGAAATAGATGACAGTCATTTTGCCAGATGAATTCTTATTCAATTAATCACTAGTTATGTCCCCTTTAGCCACTTATTTCCCCTCTTTGAGATTCAGTTTCCTTCTTTTTAAAATGGAGAGAATGGGACTGGAGCTCCCTACCCCACAGTGGTGCTGTGTCGGGGTGCTTCATACACTCCCAGTGCAATGAACAATAGCAGGAGAGGCTTCTGGGAAGGTTCCTCTGTTACACACGCTCAGTGATTTGACTGGCTACCCCTCTCGGCAATCTATTGCAGGTATTCTGCAGGAGCATGGCTTTTAGAGTTGCAGACCATTCATTTTGGGAAATTTTTAGTTGGAGAGTCATATTTAATGCCTAAAAATTGAGTGACAGTGAGATTCCCTGGAGCTCTAAGGACAGTTGAACTTTCTGTTCTGGGAACAGAAGGAACAAAGGACTGGCTTGTGTAACAGGATCATTCACATGCCTGTCTGAAAACTGGAGGTTTGTAAAACGCTTACTATAAGAAAGACTACCAAGTGCCACTAGTGCTCCACATATTGGCATAGTATTCAGGCTGGAGATTGGGGAAAAGGAAGGTCATGCTCTCTGGGAACCTTTGCCACTCACAACCTTCCTCCTTTAGTTAGCAGATATGCTAACCAAACGTTACAAAAACCCGATGCTGGATTAGAAAACAATATCTTTGAATCAATCATACAGAGGCAGACTCAGAGCCTGAAGATGCTGAGGATGACAGAATTTTCATCTTGGTTTCTTTTAACATGCAATTTCTTAAAACCTAGTAAGAAATGATGGTTGGGAATTTTGTATTTTGCTAAAGCCAGGGAAGCAGACAAATCCAAAGGGAAGGTCAGAAGCGGATAAGTTCTAAAAGGATGTTCTTGGTGTTTGAAGAAGCCCACATGAGTTTTAATTTTGTCTACATTATATCAATTATCATTAGGAATTTCTCTTACCTATTTAATGAAAAAGATTATTTGTTTCTTGCTTGGCTTTTACAAACCTATAAACCCCAGGAAGTATGATGGGTATCTGAATCATGCTGTATGACATCTCACATCATAGGGTGATGGGAATGGAGTTTATTTCCTATATAATCACAGGATGCCTACTGCAGCATACCCAAGACAGCAGAAATATTTGCTAGGACACACACAGACAGACATGTTTCTACCAGTGATGGGATGACAGTGATTCTGGGCCACTTCCAGTACTCTTGCAAAGAAAAAAAAAAGAGCTTGCATTCTTCTTGGAAGGGTCCTCTCTGGCAGGCATCACATAGGGCTCAGTTTCTCTACAGCATGGCTAGATAACCCTTTGTATGTTTCTCTGTAAGCATTTTTGTGATATGAGGAGAAGAACCCACGAGTCTCAGGAAAATACTTTCCAGTTAGTATCTGCTCAGCTAAAAAAGGTACCTTCAAATATGGTGCATTGAACTTACTTTAGGTGCTATGCTAATGGATGCTTTCAAGCTTAGGAAAACAGAAAATTGTTAATTTAGAATATGGATGATATTTTTTTCTGGATCTGATCTATGATTTCATTGGTATGGGGGTAAGAAAATGGGCTCTGCCAATGAACGTCAGCATCTGCTCTGCAGCTTATAGTTTTGGAGAGGTACCTGGGGCCCCTCAGCCAGTAGATGCCAGATGTAAGGAAAGAACTCAGGCCTTTCTGACTCCTTTCCTGGATTTCTATCCACTATGTCATGCTGCCCTTATATGTATGAGACAAGAGGATAGAAGTCAATGGAGCATGAACGAAATTGTGAAATAAAAATGGAACTATCCCTCTGAACACACAAAAACATGCCAAATTATGAACATGGCGGAGAGTGATGGATGTTTCAGGACACAGAGAACTGTACCTTGATTATGGACTCTTTCCTTAGCTGTTGATTTGGGGTTTGCCTGAATGAAACATTTATCTCTGTGCCCAGACACTGGTAGGTAGAAGTAAAAGTGGGAGAAGGCATGGGATAGGCAGTGAAGCAAAAGTCACAGCAGAGCAAGAAAGAAGAAACTGGTTACTGATTTTCCCAGAAACATAACATCAAAAAGAAAATGCTATGAAACCATAGTAAAAAAGTACAAGATTCAACTCAGCTCACACCAAAAGATGAACTAGACTCTTGTGCAATGAAATTTTAGTACCTATTTTTTCAAAGGTACCAAATTTCATAAATATTCCATGAAACTTGAAATGGGCAGTGCAACTGAGAGGCATCATTGTTGAATTATACCAAAAGGAACCAGATTCTTGGGAGCTCCATTCAGCCAGAAACACATTTCCTCAATAAAATAACCACTTCCTTTTCCAGCTTCCAAGGCTGATAGGGGAATTTCACTAAGAGCAGTGTGAGCCCTGGAGGGGCCAGTATAAATCAGACCTGGGCAATAGCAGATTGGGATCAAAGATCAATCATGGAAGCTCCAGGAACCATTTGGTATAACCAAAGTCATGTTCATTAAAAAGCACAACAACAACAACAACAACAACAACAACAACAACAACAACAACAACAACAAAAAGAGCTCTTGTTTTAAAAATAAATGCCTTTACTCCTAAGCTGCATCTCTCTCTCTTTCACAAATCCATGGGCATTTAGGTAAGCAGGCTGAACCCATTACCCTGTCATTATATCTAGAAGGGTTCTGGAAAGGCCCCACAGTTGACATTTCCCCTCCAAGTACCTATTTACACCAAAGTGAGAGGCAGTATTAGAGATGGTCCTTTGTATTTTGAGTAGATTGAATAAGTCTCTTTCTGATTAAAAAAAACAAAACCAAAACCAAACACAAAGCCAGATGGTTCTGATACCAAGTCACCACCACTGAACATGGTTTTTTGGCCATGAGGGTCTCCACGAAGCATAAAAGTCGTGGTTATAGGACGGCAATGGACATATGGAAGAAACGTTTCTGAGGGTTTGCCCCAGGGCTGGTGACTAGCCGCCATGCAGAGGCCTTCCTGTAGTTAGCATTGCCATGTGGTTGGGTCAATATTTTACCCCAGCAGCCACTTGGTTTTTATGATGTGTTAAGACTTTTAGTTTTGATTTTTGTAGCACTACATGTAGAAGGGGATTGGAAGGCCTCGATAGGACTCTCAAACAGACTGACAATTACATTTAGTCATAGTCCTGGGCAGCAAGTCAGTTTTCAGAGATACATGGAAGCCTATTCCCCTATGACCTGAACTAAGGGAAGGAAGGAGAAGAGAATGGAAGACAATTAACAGATTCAAAGGAACCCTGTGTGTGGCAGGAGGCAGAGGGGACAAGGGTCCCTTGGGTGAACATCCAGAAAAGGAACAGAGCTCTTCTCCCTGCTTCTCTTGGGGGTGCACCCAGGGGTGTACCCTGTGGGACTGTTGGGGCTAATTGGGTCTTTTCTAAACTGCCTTCTCCCTCCCAACTCTAGCTGCTCTTTATGAGGAAGGAGGCATTCAGCAAAGAATCAAGCATGCAGACTTGACTTTTATAATGACACCTAATCCTCCAAATCAGAAGCTCAGGGGTAATAATAGTGGTCACCAGGTAAATACTATCCTCAGGGTCCAATGTCTGCTTTCTCTGGTTATCTACAGGTCTGGGCCTGCCTTTCCCAGAGACTGACAGTTGGGACCACTGTGGAACTCTCACCTAGTGGAGTCATTCTTCAAATTAGGTCATTCATGCATTTCCCAAAGTGATACCCTTCTCCCCTCATAGATTTTCTGACTGTCCTCAGATTAAAAAAAATTAGAAGCCTCAGATGACCAAGATACCATTTGATTATGCACTTAAGCTCGTCTCTTAACATTTTACTAATTTAGTAAGCAATAATTTACAGAAAAAATGACAAAACTTGGAAAAATTAATGGGCATAAGGTGCTCCACGGAGACTTAAACAATTAACTATGAGCTAATGATTTCTACTTTCATTTTTATGGGGCAGTCTGTTTTAATTACATCAGTGCTCAGGTATAAAATTAATCTTACTAACCTCCTCGGTTAAAGCTATTGGATGGATTTACATCCAAATGTCCTGGCACTACCTGCTTGAGCACAGTGGACATTCTTGAAGTCTTTCGCTCAGAGCCTAAAGTCAGCCAAAAAAGAAGAATAAAAACTATCATGTTGTTCACGTTAACATTACTCAAATGACATATTGTTCTCTTCACGTATAACATGTCCAGCTGCTGCCAAATATTGTACTTTTTAAGCACCCAAAGCTGTATTAGAGATAATAAGTAGACATGATTACTCTGTCAGCGATAACGTACACATTTGCAAGATTATGGAGGGTTAGGTCTGGCTAATGCAATCAAAGAACTCAATGATGAATGCAGCAAAGCAAGCAAGCTTTCTAGATGGTGTTACTTTACAAGAAAAGCCATCTTCTGCGTCTGCTGGGCTGATTCAAACAGGTGATTAGGCCAAGTAGACCAACAAGTCCCATGCGCCTGTGTCTAACACATCGGGGTTACCTTTACATGAACCCTATCGACTTTCATCACATGATAACTGAAACAGAATATGAATGTGAGTCTCAATGGCTTCATCCAGATCTAGCCAAAACACACTGAAGAGCAAGGTTTTATCTAAACGACAGGTGGTGATCAGATCGTGCGGTGATCTGGGGATTTGTGTCGATACAGATTCCCCTGTCATTTCTACAGCAAATTTAACAATTGGGGAATTGGAACCAACCACTTCATAGAAATTCAGCTGAGAAAGAGATTCTCCCTTAAGAAACAACATGAAACGTCCCCCACTTCACTAAGCTTCCACCCCTCATGACAACTTCAGAAACGTTACATTTAAATTTGGTCGTTGCTGACCAGGATAGATTCCAAACCTCCTTCCCAAGGGATCCCCACCATCTCCCAGGACACCCCCTGACCGCAGTACACATCGCCGGAGCCAGGGCTGCCGAGGCCTTACCTGGAGACAGAGCAAGTGCCGGCCTGACGGTGAGCGTGTTGCTGCCACTGAGTTTCTGATGAACTGAAATGGCATTCAGGAGGGCTTGCAGGTATTTCTCCTGTTCTATACTACTTGACGTTTCCAAAGACGAGGTGGGAACTAGAGAGGTGGGACAAAAGGCATAAAGGGGAGAAGCAGTGAGTGGCCCGATACGCACTTAAGCCCAAAGGATCTGCTGGCTGCTCATGCTTGCTCTAGGCCAAACTGAGCTTCATGTTTGCAGTCTAACACACACCCTCACACACACTCCACACTACTTGAAAAAGCCCCATTTCGAGCAATATACAACCTATTTCTAATGGCAGTCTCCTTGGTTTCATCCTTCCTCCTGGTCAGCTGTGGCTGGACATGCCAGCGTCGGCCAGGCTGCTGTTCCAATCCAACCCATAAGCCTGAAAGCTCCCGAACAGCTCTGGTGACTTTCCTAAGCACGCAGTTGCTCCCCCTAGAGCAGCTAGAAGAACCCAGGGAGGTGGCCTGGCTATGGCATATCTGACAGCGTGGGGCACGAGAAGGGGCAGTATGGCGGAGTGGACAGGAGCCTGGCGGAGGAGTTAACAGACTAAGCTCTGCCCCTTGTGAGCTCTATACCACTGGGCAAGCGCCTTTTCCAGGCAAGACTTCAGTTTCCCCATGTGTAAGAGAAGGCGGATGAATTCTGATGTCTAATCCCCAATGTCCTTTTGAGCTAAGAAAAACTCGGCTCACGTAAAGTCCCTAATACCTTCTCTGGGCTCTGTGGATAAGAGCTGCCGACCTCTGCAAACATTAGGGAGTATCACTCATATCTCTAAGGGCTGAGGGGAGAACTGAGCCCAGCCGCATGGAAATGTTTTGTTTTATTTGACTTGAGGTGTTGACACTTTCCTTTATCTAGTCACCGCAAACCTAGCCTCTGTCTATAATTTGCACGTTTTTTTAAACTAGAAAAGGGAAAAAGAACAAAAAAGTTTACTTTTTTTCCCCCTCTTAAACGTGAAAAGCTTTTAGATAAAAGAGACAACATCTCATTTAAAAGCTTATGCAAAAAATGCTAACATCACAAACTTAAGGAAATGATCATGGAGTCCTGGAATGACTCAGGGCTCTTATGTAACACATGCATACTTATGTGCTATTATAACTACAATACAGCTTGCGAGAATTCCATGGGGCAAGCAATTCAGTGAAGCCAATTACCTACCATTACAAAAATGTTCAGATTTCAATTCACAGGGCCTTAAAGTGTTTCACACCATGAACAGAGCATGCCTTTGCTTTCACTGAGCCAAAGGACATAGAAGGAAATGGTCTACATTAGAAGAGGTGCAAGAACATAAAAGACGGGGACAACTAAAGGTAGTTTAGCTGGCACGAAGGCAGCCCTAGAGGCAGAATTCCAACCCACAGTCTGTTCCATTCCTTCTTTGGAAGGATGAGTGGGAGCACAGCTTCTCATCCTTTCTTGTCATGGAGCCCTTTGGTGAAGCCCATGGATCCCTTCTCAGGGTAATTTTTAAAAAGATACAAAAGAAGACACACAGAATGACCAAGGAAACCAAAGATATGGAAACAGTTATCAAACTACTTTAAAACAAAGTTCATGGATGCCAGGTGAAGAACTTCTGACATAGAGGATCTCATCTTTTCCTGTAGGTAACCCATCCATGCTCTGGTTCCTCATTGTGGCACTGAGGTGACATGGGCCTCCTTAGCAGAAAGAAAGCTCTGGGAGGTCCTGCCCTTTCCAGTTCAGAAGCTCTCAGAGGCATCTGGGAGAAAGGAGCAGGACTTATGCTGTAGGTGCATCTCCTTCTGGGCCGTCTGTTGTAGAATCAGAATCAAGTTATTCAAGGTTAGAGTTGGAGGACACCTTAGAGAGCACCTAGGCCAACATGTTTATTTTATTTATTTATTTAAAAAGCCTTGCCTTCCATCTTAGAGTCAATACTGTATATTCTTTCCAAGGCAAAAGAGTGGTAAGGGATAGGCAATGGGGCTTAAGTGACTTGCTCAGGGTCACACAGCTGGTAAGTGTCTGAGGCCACTTTTGAACCCAAGACTTCCCGTCTCTAGGCCTGGCTTTCAATCCACTGAGCTACCTAGCTGTGCCCAAAGAGGAAATGAAAGTTCATTAACAGGAAAGTCTCCCTGCTCCATGGTGGTAGAGCTGGGACTCAAGGCTGATTTTCCTGAGTCTTAGGCCAAGGACACACACAATGCTTCACTCGTTTATCTGGATGGAAACTGGAGATGTATTTTGGGTAGTCATATTCTTTTTAAAAAACTCAATTAAGTTTATTTTTTTGGGTAAAACAAAGATTTGCCATTTCCCCCTAGTAATCCCCATCACCACTGAGAAAGCAAGAAAAACAAAGTTCCTCATGCAAATATGTATAGTCAAACAAAACAACTTCCTGCACTGGCCATAATAAAAATGTCCCAATCAGCACTCTCCAGTCCAGGAGGGGAGTTTCATCACAAATACTCTGTAGTTGTGGCTAGGCATTATGCTGATCAGAGTTCTTAAGCCTTTCAAACTCATTTGTCTTTACAATACTGTTGGTATCATATAAACTGTTCTCCTAGCTCTGCTCACTTCCCTCTCTATCAGTTCAAATAAGTCTTCACAGGTTTCTCTGTATTCTATCACATTCATATACTATAATTTTTTTCAGATGGGAACTGATGGGAATTCCTTTAATCTATTTTTTCCCACAACAACAAAAAAAACCCCTACTATAAATATTTTTGTACATATAGGCCCCTTTCGTTTTTCTTTAATTTCTTTGGGGGTATAGAGACCTGCTAGTGGTATTGCTGGGTCAAAAGGCATCATTCCAAATTGCTTTCCAGAATGACTAGATCAATTTATAGCTCTACCACGAGAGCATTAATGCATCTATTTTCCCACAAATCTTCCATTTCTCTTTTTTGTTCGACTTGGCTAAGTTGATAGGGCTGAGGTAGAACTCTAGGGGTGTTTGAATTTGTATTCATCTAATTTTTAGTAATTTAAATGACTTCCACTTATGGCTATTGATAGCTTGGGTTTCTTCCTTTGTAAACTACTGATTTATATACTTTGATTACTTATTAACTGGAGAATAGTTTTCATTCTTATAATTTTTAATTAGTCCCATATATATCTTAAAAATAGGACAATGATCAGAGAAACTTACTGCAGTTTTCCCCCCTACTTATTTGCTTCAAATTTTAGCTGAATTGGTTGTTTGTTTAAAAATTTCTTAATTTTATGCAACTAAAATTATCCCTTTTCCCTCCTGTGAGCCTCTCTTTCTCTTGATTGGTCATGACCTTCTCCCTCATCCATAGATATGGCAGATCATTTCTTCCTTGCTCTTCTAATTTGTTTATGATGCTACTCTTAATGTCTAAGACATATACCCATCTGTAGCTTATCCTAGTTTATGGTGTGAGATGTTTGTCTATACCTAGTTTTTGCCAGAATGATTTCCAGTTTTCCAAACAGTTTTTGCTAAGTAGTGAGTTCTTGTCTAAATAGCCGGGGTCTTTCAGTTGATCATACACTATGCTACTGTGATTATTTGTTTCTGTATACTCTGTACCTAATCTGTTCCAATGATAACCCTCTCTATTTCTTAACCAGTATCAATTGCTTTGATGCTTACTGATTTGCAATATAGTTTGAGAGTATTGGTAGACCCCTTTCCCCTGCACCTTTTCCTACAGATTTCCTTAATATTTGAAACCTTTGTATCTCTAGATGAATTTTGTTCTTAATTTTTCAAGCTCTACATAAAGTATTACTTTGGCAGTTTGATTGGTAGGGCACTGAATAAATTAATTTAGGACATTGTCATTTTTATTACATTAGCTTGACCTACTCTGGATCAACTGATATTTCTCTAATTATTTAGATGTTTTCATTTTCATTTCATTGTGTAAAAAAGTGTTTATATAACAGTTTATATAGTATTGGAATTGATTGCTCTTAAAATATTTGATAGAATTTGCTTCTATATCCATTTAGTCTTGGGATATCTTTCTCTGGAATTTCATTCATAATTTGTTTAATTTCATTATTTAGTATTAAGTCCTTTATTTCTTGCTCTGTTAATCTAGACAATATTTGTGCTAATATTCATCCATTTCATTTAGATTGTCATTATTGGCTTATAACTAGGTGAAATAATTTCTTTCGTTTCTTCTTCATTGGTTGTGAATTTACCTTTTAATTTTTGATACTAGTAATTTAGTTTTCTTTTTTTTTAACAAGTTAGCTAATGGTTTATCTCTTTTGATGGATTTTTTTTAAATGGCTCCAAGATTTATTTATTAATTCAATGAGCTTTTGCTTTCAATTTTAATCTCTTCCTTGATTTTTAAAAAAACCCTTATCTTTTCTCTTAGAATTAATACTGTGTATTGGTTCCAAAGCAGAAGAGTGGTAAGGGCTAGGCAAAATGGGGGTTAAGTGACTTGCCTAGGGTCACACAGCTGGGAAGTGTCTGAGGTCACATTTGAACCTAGGACCTCTTCTGTAGGCCTGGCTCTCAATCCACTGAGCCACTCAGTTGCCCCATGTTCCTTGATTTTCAAAATTTCTATTTTGGTTTGGTATTCAAAGGGCTTTTTGTTTCTAACTTTATTCGTTTTTTATTTTCAGGACTTCTATTTTGGTATTTAATTAGAGTTTTTAATTTGCTAGTTTTTAAAGGTTTTTTTCTTTAGTTTTTCTATATGACCAATATGTTGATTTATTCTTTTACTGATGAAATTATTTAGAGATATAAATCTACTCTAAGGGTTGTTTTGGTTGACTTCCCTAAATATTGGTATGCTGTCTCATTGTTGTCATTATTTTTAATGAAATCATTAATTTTTTTCTGCGATTTGTTCTCTGACTCATCCGTTCTCTACAATTATTTAGTCACCAGTTACTTTTTAATAATTTTTTCAATGGCCCTTTGTTGTATATAATTTTTATTGTATTATGGTTCATAAAAGACGCATTTGATATTTTTGCTTTTCTTCATTTATTTATGAGGGTTTTATGTCCTAACCCATGGTCAATTTTTGTGAAGGTGACATGCACACTAAGAGATACACCACAAACAAATTTCTTTTTATTTCCTTTCTATTCCAATCCCGTAGTCTCTAAGTTTATCACAGTTAACTTTTATTCATGTCTTTTAGTCTTTTCTTACATTTTTTTGGGGTGATAGGGGAGCTTGATTTATCTAGGAGTAAATTAAGATATCTCATTTTTATAATTCCACTCTTTATCTCTATAACTCATTTAACTTTTCCTTTAAGCATTCTGATACTGTGCCATTTGGTGCATATGTTGCATATATGTTTAGGATTGATAATTATTCATTATCTAAAGTTCCTTTTGGCAAAATGTAGTTTCTCTTTTTAAGTCTATTTTTGCTGTTGTTTAGACTGAGATCATGAGTGCTTCCCCTGCTTTTTTAATTTTAGTTGTAGCATATTAGATTTTGCTCTAGCTCCTTTTTAGAACTCTATTTTCTCTTTCAAATGTTTTTCTTGGAGACAACATATTGTAACATTCTTTTTTCTAAACTATTCTGCTATTCTCTTCCAATTATGGGTGGGTTCATCCTATTTACATTCATAGTTATGATTGTTAATTGTGCATTTCTATCCATTCTGTTTCTTTATACTTTGTTCTCTTTGTTTCTTGTCCATTTTTTTTAAATAAAGAAGAGTATTGTTAGAGAGATTGCAAAGGCTCAACACTAGGTTTTTTCAAAGCATGGTATAATCTGCTTTTGCTCACCCTGGTCCTCTTATCTTTCCTTATTCAGAACCCCAAATACTAATTCTTTCTTTTCTTTTAAGACCTTCTTTGAAATTGGCCCTTCTTAGATGTTATTTTGTTTAAGATCAATCTCTTTTTCAATCTAATGTGGGGGGAGGGCAGAGCCAAGATGGCAACTTAGTAGCAGTGAAACCTTTAAACCGCTCTGAATATTCTTCCAAATGGATCTTTAAAAGGACAGGAGTCAAAGCAGGATGAGGTTCTTCCACTGAACACAATGTGAAAGGTAGGCAGAGAGAATAGATTTCCACAATATAAGGGGGATTGGAAGCAAAACTGTAAACAGAAAAGAGCAGGCTGACCACCAGGGTGTAGGCAACTTAGGGATCCTGGGTCATGGACTACACCAACAAAAGAACACCTCAGACCCACTCCTTGAAGTCCCAGACCCTGACAGTAAGATCCAGAGGTCCATAGCACAGGGCACTCTCAAATCTCCTCAGCAGCAATTAAGCCAGCCTCAGGAAAAAAACCCTGTGAAGCAGAAGCTAAGACAGAAATGGCCAGCAACATGCAGATTTCCCAGTCCACTGGCAGGAAAATGAGCAAAAAACAGAAGCAACAGGAGATGGTGAGATCTAAGTAAACACATGTAAAATCTCCAAAAAACAAACAAAAACAGGAATTGGTTACAAATTCTGAAAGAACTCAAAAAGGAATTAAAAAAACAAATAAGACAGGTTGAAGAAAAATAGTAAAAAGAAATGAAAGTAATGTAAAAAGAAAATAACAGCTAAAAAAGCAAAATTAGTTAAATGGAAAAAGAGGCAGAAATAACCAATAAGAAATAAGCAGCTTAAAAATCAGAACTGACCTACTAGAAAAAGAGAAAAAAATCAAATGAAGAAAAGTACCATGAAAAGTAGAATGGATCAAATGGGAAAGGAGGATCAAAAAGTCATGGAAGAAACTCAGTCTTTAAAAATTAGAACTGGGAAATAGAAGCTAATGATTTCATGAGACATCAAGAAACAATAAAACAAAATTAAAAGAATGAAAAAATAGAAGAAAATAAGAAATATCTCATTAAAAAAAACTGACCCGGAAAATCGATCCAGGAGAGACAATTGAAAATTATTGGACTACCTGAAAATCAAGACCAAAACTTCCCCCCCTCCAAAAAAAAACCAACCAAAAAAAAAAAAACAACAAACCTTAGACATCATATTACAAGAAATTATTCAAGAAAACTGTCCTGATATTCTTTATCAAGAAGGCAAAATAGATATTTAAAGAATCCATAGATTACCTCCTGCAATAAATCCCCAAGTAATAACTCCCAGGAATGTTATAGCCAAATTCAAGAGCTCCAAGGTTAAGGAGAAAATATTACAAGTGGCCAGAAAGAATCTAATATGAACACTTTATCCTTATTTAGTCATTGATAAGATGTTTTCCTTTCACATTTACCTTTTTGTTTCTCTTGACTCCTGTTTTTTATTTCAAAGTTTCTAGGCAACTGGTCTTTTCATTAAGAATGCTTGGAAGGCCTTGATTTCATTAAAAATCCATTTTACCTTTGTAGGTTTCTACTCAGTTTTAGGGGGCAAGTTACTCTTAGTTGTAAACTTCCTGGAATATTCTATTACAAGCTTTCTGCTCCTTTATTCAGTGTCTACTAAATCTTGTGTGATTCTGACTATGGATCCTTGGTATTTGAATTCTTTCTTTCTAGCTCTTTGTAGTGTATTTTTCTTTGACATGAAAGCTCTGTGTTTTGGCTACCATATTCCTGGAATTTTCTTTTCAGGGTTTCTTTCAGGAGGTAGTGACCCATGGAAATCTGCTCCTTTCTGTTTCTATTTGCTCTCTGGTTCTAAGAGATCTAGGGAGTTTTCTTTTTATGAATTTTTTTTTTTTAAACCCTTACCTTCCATCTTGGAGTCAATACTGTGTATTGGCTCCAAGGCAGAAGAGTGGTAAGGGCTAGGCAATGGGGGTCAAGTGACTTGCCCAGGGTCACACAGCTAGGAAGTGTCTGAGGCCAGATTTGAACCTAGGACCTCGCATCTCTAGGCCTGACTCTCAATGCACTGAGCTACCCAGCTGCCCCCTTTTTATGATTTCTTGAAAGGTATCCACACTCTTTTTCTGGCCATGGCTTTTAGGCAGTCAACTGATTCTTAACTTTTCTCCCCTTGATCTGTTTTGCAGGTCAGTTTTTTTCTTCTATGAAATATCTTTTATTTTCCTCTATTTTTTTTCAGTCTTTTGATATTGAGTCATTAACTTTTGGTCCATTCTAATCTTCAGGAAGTTTGTTTCTTGCGTAAGATTTCATACCTCTGGTTCCAAGTTGTTAATTCCTTTTCCACGATAATTTGTTTTCCCTTTTTTTTCTCTTCTGTTCACATTTGATTTTTTTTTTTCTGGCAATGGGGGTTAAGTAACTTGCCCAGGGTCGCTCAGCTGGGAAGTGTCTGAGGCCAGATTTGAACCTAAGACCTCCCCGTCTCTACACCTGGTTCTCAATCCATTGAGCTACCCAGCTGCCCCTCACATTTGATTTTTAAAACACTTAGTAATTACTAGTTTTTTGAAATTTTGTTTTTAACTGCTTCATCTTTTCTATGAATACTGGTGAAACCTGTGCCCAAGTTGAATTTTTCTTTGAAACTTCTTGCAGCTCTTTTGAAGTCATTCTCTTCTTCTAAGACTGTCTTTTGAGACCCTATCATCACGATAGCTTTTTTGTGGGATTCTTTTTTAAAATTTATTCATTCTTCTAGCCTACTTTCTGAGTTTGGACATTATGTTAGAGCTTTGATCTGCACTTGTGGAGGGAATATCTGAGCTGAGCTTGTCTCCTTCTGGCTTTTTGCTGCTTTTTTTGGTTACTGAATGTTGTGTTATTCTCAGAGAAAGATTAGGCTTTGGATCTACAAGCTTTGATGCTCTGAAAATGTTGTGATTTAACTGTCAAAAGTAGATTTTTAATAGCTAAGAGTGGTCTGTGAAGAGTTGATATAACTAATCTCATTTTGTTCTATAATCACTATCTTGCTATATATCGCCTCAGCATACAGGACCACCTTACAGCAAGTTGATTTCTTTTAGCATCATCTTTATACATCCAATTGTTATGAAGAAATGTTTTATCATTGGAAAGGAAGACTTCCCCAGACCAAGGAAAGCCTGTTCCTTTTCTTCATTTTGTCTTATAAGGGACAAATGGTTCTCTTTGATATACTGTGAATGGCCATGCTAACATGGACATGAGACTTCTTTTAAAACTAGATAAGCATCCACTTTTGTTGTAATAAGTACACCTTTCTTTTCTACATGACCAACCTGCTTTGTTATAAGCATGTCTCCTTCTTGCCTCAGATGAAGGATGATGACATGAATTAACTGCTGAATTATATGAGCCTCGTATGTCCATCAACTATTGGTAGAGTGTATTTCACCATGACCAAACTGCAATTTTTCCTGTCTCTGGCTTAGTTAGCCAATGAATTGAAAGAACTCCTGAAACATGATTAGGGCAAAGCCTAATTGCTTCCTGGTTGAAGTTCTACAAGTTCCCGACCTGAGTCTGGATCTGCATCACACACACCTGTGGGCTTGTCTCTGGTTGGAAGTTCTAGTTATATTATTGCTAGATCCAGCCCCATCACACACTTGGAAAGTTCTGCTGATTCAGAGACGTAGACTCCCTTTTGTTCTAGAATAGGAACCCTGGCTATTCTCTTGAAGGCTTCAGGTTAGACTGGAGGCTAGAAATGTGATCCTTCTGTGCTCTTCACATGATTACTATTTGCTTCTGAACTTGCTCTTTACACAGTATACAGACTTGGTCCATGTCCACTCCTCGTCCCAGAACATCATCCGTAGGTACAACCCCCTGCTCCCCACCCATAAGTCAGTTCTAGATCTATGACCTGAAACTGATTAGAGAATGACAGCAATGGGCATCCTGCAGAAGGTTAGAGCCTTCTGGGATGCTCCATATAGTACAACTTTGGCCAGACCTTCCTCCTCAAGGTCCACAGAGCTGTCTATCTCCTTAAACTAGAAATCTGACATTGTCATTTTCTCTTTGAATTCCCAATTAGGATTTGATTTTTGTTTTCTAGATCTTTGTGGAGGAGCTGTTTGAGGGAATTCAGTGGTTCTTCTGGCTAAACTGTCATCTCGGCTTTGCCAGGTACTTTTTCAAGGCTACTTTGTGAGGATTCCTGGAAGTCAAGTCAAATTACTAGCATAATTTGGATTCAAATTATGATTAATATATAGGGTAAAGTTGGAAACCATTTCATTCAGCTAAAAGTCAACATGATACAAAAGGATTGAGTGATAGAAGAAGCAAGTGGGATTTATTGAGTACATGAGAGAAAGTAAGGAAAACTTGGGTATGGATTAGGATTGGGACTGTAGGTATGAGGACCCTTATGGATTATCCAGTCCAATTCTTTCCTCTCAGAGAAAAAAAAAACATCTGAAGCGGGGAAATGACGTGGCCATGCCCAGACATAAAATTAATGGAAACGCTGGTACTAAGAAATGATCTGACTTCTGGGCGCTTTCTATTATTGTGCCCTGACCTCAGCTTCTATTGGTGAGGGAATTAAACACATTTGACTTGTATGAGCTGAACTGAATGCTTACCTGTAGAATGAGGGTTTGGGGATTTGAAAAGTCCAACGACTCCTTTCCCATGGAATCCACCAGCTCGGAGCAGCAGGGTACTGGTTTTGGTGTTTTTCCAACACACCACAGGCAGGCGATTTTGCCGATAGCAGCGAGCCACTCTTGGTAAGCTACTGTCCTGGACAGCTTGAGGCACCACTAAAAGCCCTGGGTAGCTTCAGTTCCATAGTGAGAGAAGGAGGGTAGAGAAAAGTAGAATGAGAGGGAAAAGGAGAGGAAATGAGAGTGGTTGAAGGGAGAGAGAAAGAGAAAGAGAAAAAGAAATAGAGAAGAGAGAGAGAGAGAGAGAGAGAGAGAGAGAGAGAGAGAGAGAGAGAGAGAGAGAGAGAGAGAGATTTTAAAATGGTTGTTTAAAGCTCCAGAAAATCTCATTTTTAGAGGAGGAACACAATTTAAATGGTAACATGTGGAGTCCCTTGGGTAACTGGACTAGCTTATGACAACAATGTGTTCCCTTTATTTATTTCTATGATGGATTCTGAAATGGGACATTTTTTAAAAATGGGACACTTTCAATGATAATCGCATCCCTTAGTGGCACTAATTCTGCTTTTGGAAGACTGAAAGCAAAGCTGACTGGTGAGAAGCCCGTAGTTTGAACCTGTTTTTTCCCCTTGTACTTTGTTCTTAATTTAGCTCTGCTTTTCCTCAACTTGAAATAAAGATTGTAAAGATTAATGGTTTGGCGTCCGGTTTATGAGAATGATGTGTCACTGTGCCAATAAGCTCACTGGATCATTGAAAACAAAACAAAGGCTTAAGCACCAGAATATATGATTGCCTGAGATGGCTAAAGGATTAAAAATGAAAAACAAATCATTGCTAGTACTAGGACAATATGTTCAAATGTCAAAGTGTGTTTAACACTGCATACTGCTATTTATTTAAAAAACAGCTTAGGTGGAAATTGTATGACACAATGTAAGGAGAATAGAAAAACCGACAAGCACCTTATTTTACATTTACATTATTTTACAGTTCAATGACTGTAAAAGGATGGACAGGTTTCAAGGAATTAAATATACTATCTTCTGTGAATCCATTTAGAAACTCAATCCCAAGAAGATTTCACTGTCACTACTGCCCTCCTTCCTTTAGTCTCTGGGTGGCTTCGCTCTGATGCTGATGTCGCTGAAGACCAAGGCTCCACATGGATATACCAATTACCTCCTTTAACAAAGGAAGTTGTAAAAAAAACCTTCCAAGCTTATCAGTTCATGTTCCTGAAGCATTTTGAAGGTTTGTTACCCAACGTAGTCTTATTTCGTATTTCCAATGTGTAGTAAAATCCTACTTATTCAGATTAATTGTGGAAGAATCCATTTTGAAATTGTTTAAAAAAAACCCCAAATTATCAACATGATCATATTTTACATATAAACCACAGAATCATGGACTTAAGAGTTGGGAGGGCTGTCTAACCATGTCTGCTCCCTCCTTTCTCAGACATGTAAGGACAGGTTGCAAAAGGAAAGATGGAACTTTAACTGAAGAAATGATTGACAGCAAAGATGGTTGGGAGCAGAGGATGCTGGGAGAGAAGGGAGGACTTGGCAAGGCTCTGTGAAAAACTCAAGGAGCTTTTGAATGGAGACCTCAAACAAGCAGGAAGCATTTCCTTGCTGGGGACCTTGCCAAGAGCCATAAAAGGATTCATCTGTATATTGCCCAGAAATTCTGCCAAGTTATTTCATCAATCTGATAACTCAAGGACCATCTCAATAGAATGTCAGACTCTTCAGACCCAGTAGGGTCGTGAACTCTCTGCCCGAGAGCCCGGCTCTCTCTCTTTGCCCTTTGCACCTGCTCCGACTATTCCTTAGCATAGTAATATCATAAATAGTTGAGAGAATTAGTGGGACAGGAACGAGAAACTCAAGTTGACTGTATGGCTGCTTGAGTGATGGACCTTATTTAGGGGGACAAATCAGGGACCTTGACTCCCTCTTTCCAATTCCCCAGTCCATTAAACCTTTTACTTAGCAGTCAGGTATTCTTTCAAGTGGTATATTCTTGAAACTTAGAGAAGGTAACTTGATGAGACTTTAGATCAGCCTTCAACAGAGAGCAACCAAGACCTCTCCCCTGCTGAGTCAAGGACTCGGGGGAAGGCTTGTCTCCTTGACCTCCTCGTGCCAGGAGATCTGGAGGTACCCCCGGTTCACCTGATAGGGAGACCTTCCTTCAACTTCCCATCACTCTTTCACAACCCTATTTCCTGTGCAGCACCCCTTGTCAGAATCACCTAGGAGAGGTGAAGGAGAGTAGGAGCTTGCCCATCGAGGTTCATATCATTCAACACTCCGTTTCCTTCACAACAAGCTTCCTATAAATCATTGGCTTACCATCATTATAAGAACACCAAAGTCTATTTCACCTACAATCCTTACAGATATGAAAGTCAAGACCACAGAGGTTGAATGTCCTCTGTGTAACATAATCAGGATTTAAATCCAGGTTCTCTGTCTGTGTATCTAGGGTTTTTCTACAACACGCTGTAAACATCCTTTTCTTTAAAGTCCATGAAGCGGATCTGTACCATGTTTCATCCCAGGAAAGAATTTTTTTTTCTTCTTTGGATTTTTGTTCCACTTTTATAGCTATCATGCTCTATTTTATATTACTGTTACTTGCATTTGTGCCTTGTTTCTTTAACTATGCTTTTCATGAAAGCTAAGACCCTATCTTATTTACCTTTGTATCTTTATGCTGGCTGTGACTCCTCTGGTCATTCACTATCTAATGCAATTGCTTAAGACTGTAAAAAAGAACTACTAACTGCATCGACAAGAGGAAGTTTCCATGCTTGGAACTCTCTAACCAATTAAATGACAAGTCTGGAATCACAAAAAAACCAGCTACAAAATTCAACACACACAGTCCTCAAGTAGAATAGAAGGCAGTGCAGAGAGTAGTTTTAAACACTAGTTAGAGAAGCATTAAGTTCAGATTTTGGCAGTTGTGTGGTTGTACCCATTATGGTAGAGGCATGGAGAGAGAGAGAGAGGACTTGTAAGCCAAGATGCAAGAACCAAGGCTGGGGACCTGCCTGTCAATCAAGCAGAAGGTTCCAAATGGAATGTTCCCAGGAGTTGGCAGTTAAGCTGATGAGGGGAAGGGGACTTGGAGTTATTCTCTCTGGAGGTTGAACCTGGCTGAAAGACCCTTGTGGGGCTGACTTGGTTTTGGGGTTCTCTGATCAAGGGGAAACCTCTGTTCTTTCTGAGATTTTGACTGACCAAGAGTTGGAGGAAAACCAGGCTGAAGGAGAGATTTTGAACTTTCTCTCTGGGGTTAAGCTGAGAGACCTTGCTAATTTTGTGAAGAAGAAGAAAGAAGATTTAAAAACTGTTGTCCTCCATCTCTCTAATTAGAGTCACAGTTTGTGACTGCCCTACTTTCTCAAGCCCTCAAATTTTTCCTTATTTTAGATTAGGGAAATCCTCATCCCTTTTACCTCAGTTTACCATCCTGTTATCACAATAAACCCCTTACCTGAGAAAGAAAACTAGAGTAATTTATAGTCCATTCAGGGGGGAGGGAGAGAGCCAAAGGCTTCCAGAAGAGGGTGGTTAAGGGAGGGAGTCAGGGAGGAAGGAGGTTAGGAAATAGATTGATCCATCAGCCATCAGTAGGGATTAGTAAGCAAATCCCAGAGCATTCCCCAGAGCAGTTACCCTGTGTGGCAGTATCCCTCAGCATTTCTCATTCCTAGCTCCATTACAACCAAGCAGCTTCAGGTTCCCTTAGCAGCGCTCTCTAGTCAAAGCCAGAGAACAGCAATCATTGCAAAAGAAACATTTTCTTCAGTTTACTTTTTTTTTCTATTTCACCATCTAATTTATTCCCTTTGTTTTTTTAAGAAATCTCCGCTCACGGGTATCAGTGGATTGAAAGCCAGGCCTAGAGATGGAAGGTTCTGGTTCAAATTTGGCCTCAGACACTTCCTATTTGTGTGACTCTGAATAAGTCACTTAACCCCCATTGTCTACCTCTTACCAATACATAATATTGATTCTAAGATGGAAGGTAAGGGTTAAAAAAAATCTCCACTTATCTTGCTTCTGTCTTGCTCTGTGTCCTCTTTGGGCTTCTTCTTCCCTCCATTTCCCCCCAAGTGAACCATACTATCTTCTCCCCTTCATTATCAAGCAGTGAAATCTTTCTCCCCAACTTCTAACCCTCAGTGGGAACAATAATCCATCAACTACCTTCCCTCTCCCTCATTGGTTGGAAGGAGTTTTTCTGATGGAATAGAAAGTTGATGCCAAATCCTCTAGGTTAGATTAGATGGCCAGTGAGGTTCCTTCCATCTCAGTCTATTCCTTAAGCCATCATGATAACTCAATTTCTTTCCCACTCAACCAAATTTGCTCAAGTACTTGTATTATTTTCACATCCCAAATTACAAAGGCAACTTTGATCTTTAAGGTATATTTCATGCTGCTTCTCTCAGCCTTTTTCCCTGTGTGCCAAAATTATTAGTGACAGTTTTGCATTCCATTTCCTTCTCTCCCTCTGTTTCTGGAGGCAACAACCAAGTATGCTTAGTAGTGTGGACTGAATTTAGGGTTGCTTAAAAACTCCAATAATTCATGCAGTTTTACTCTGCATTTACTGTACAGGTATATTATTTTCTATGATAAAGACCTTATACATGTGTCCTTAAAGATGTAAGCTTTATAAGGATAGGAATAGTGTATAATCTAAGCTTTACACACTAGCTCTCACACCACACACAAGTGCTCCACCGTCCCTGCTGCTCAGATGGAAGGCCTGGTTTTGTTGCTTTCGCAGTCCTTGCCTGGGCCCTGCTGCTTGGATGAGGCTTGCCTGGTCAGCTAGCATTAGTGGGGCTGAAGTGTCCAGGGACATACAGAGGAAGTGGTAGATGGCTTTTTCTGGCAGCTAATCATTCTAAACTGGGCCGCATCACTCATTGCCCACTTCTAATGGACACAGTACTAGAAATGATGGCAATAGCATTAAGACAAGAAAAATAAATTGAGGGAATAACTATAGATAAAGGATAAACAAAGTAATTATTTTATGCTAATGCTATAACAATGTGTTTAAAGAACTCTAAAGAGTCAACTGAAATTAACTGAAACAATACAAACTTGTAAGACATAAAATAAATCTGCAAATCATTAGGGTTTCTATATAATGCCAACAAAACACAGCAAGAAGAGAAAGAGAATCCATTTAACATGACCAAAGAATATGTTCAAGACACACTCTAGAACTATATAAAGACAACTACAAACAACTGATTACAGAAATTCAGACCTCAGTAATGGAAAAAATGTAAGCTGCCAATCAATCTACCAAGTGATTACTTTATAGAACTAGGAAAAAAAAATAAAACAATGCATATGGAAGAAACAAAGGTCATGACTCTCTAGAGAAATAAGAAATAAAATTGAATGAAAGAGTCCAGTAAGTACTGAAACAATTTGGTATTGATTGGGTATACAGCACAAGAAGAAAATGTTTCTAATACTCTATTATAGTATTTAATAAACATAAATACCCAAGTTACATGTTTAAGACTCAATATTTAGGGGCAGCTAGGTGGCTCAGGGGATTGAAAATCAGGCCTAGAGATGGGAAGTCCTAGGTTCAACTCTGGCTTCTGTGAATTTTAGATTTTACTCCACCCTGTTTAGTCTTTAGAATTCTATCAACCAGGAATGTATACACCCCCACTTAAGAATTAATTGTGAGGAGGATGGACTATGACTGACATGTGCTAGCAAGTGACAAATCAGAAACAACTGACTGACCCCCTGGGCTATCCTAAGCCAAGCTTAAGCTACCATTGGTACATGTGAGATGCAGGAAGTAATGTAAAGAACTGTCTATATATTTCGCGTCACCTCTGCTCTTCACTCTCTAGCTTGGAGATGTTGGGCTCGCTCCTGACGATGGGCTCTGTCGGCAGTGTGGGGAACATAGGGTGGCATTTTTGTGTACTTGAAGCTCTTGTCGGGTTTTGTTGTTTGTGTCTTGCCAGTGAGGTGACTGGGGGAAGTTCTGTAGCGTGGGTTAGGTGAGGGTTAGGGTGACCTTGGTGAGGTGAGGTGACTGGTTCCTCCTTTCCTCCTTTCCTTAACCTCCAACTCCTATCTGGCTTGCCAGAGCAGTCCAATTCCCTTTCCTCTCTCTCTTCTTCTTAATTTCTTCCTTCTATTGTAATTAAACCATCATAAAAATTCCAAACTGACTTGAGTATCTTATTGGGATTGAATTTTAATCCCTGGCGACCACTAGTATAATATATTCAGTCAACAACTCTAATTTAACCCCTTACAGTCTGGCTAATCCATGAAGGTTGTGACAAGTACCTTCAAATCTCTGTGAAAATTTTCTTTCCTCTTTCTCTCTTTATTACCTCCTCAAGTCAGTCTTTTAAGCATCTAACTCAGCAGTTCAAAACACAGCTGTGAGATCAGATGAGTATGAAACATTTTTTTTCTCTTGTCTCCTTAATTTGAATTGAACACACAGCCATTTTTTTTTTAACCTTAATTGGCAGGATCCTGAGGTCTTAGCTGGGAAAGCTGTTTCCAAATCTCCCTTCCCTTAGGGAACAAACAACCCAATTAGCCAACCCTCACTGACAACACTAGCTGGCTAGATTACTTTTAACTGGTGGTGAGGAAAACCTGGAGGAACCTTCTAGCTGTAGGAGCCCCATTTCCTGGCCATTACTGCAATTCTGCCTACCAGAAGGTAAGGGGTTTTTAAAAAAAGATTCAATATTGCCCAAAAGCTTCTGGGAAAACTGGAGAGTAATATGGAAGAAATAAGATTTAGATGAACACTTAACACCTTCAACAAAGTTAAATTCAAAAATAGATATTGGACTTAGACATAAAAAAGATCATATATTAAACAAATTAGACAAACAGAAAAAAATTATCTGGCTGATCCATAGGTAGGAAAAAAATTGATGATCAAATGGGAAAAAGAAAGGCTCACAGAAGATAAAATGGATAATTTTGTTTATGTAAAAATATAAAAGTTTTTACATAAACTAATGTAATAAAGCTAAATTAAAGATGCAATTAACTGAGAAAAATTCTTAGCAGCAAGTTGCTTGGTTTGTTTTGAAAATATATAATATATAAAATATATAAGGAACTGCTTCATATTTTAAGTAGATGAGGCATTCCCCAACTGGTATTTAAATGGTTTAAGGCAATAGTGTCATACACAAATAGAAACCAATCCCTGTAACCATGAATTAACATTATTTGTGTTGTATTTTTTTTAATTAAACATTTCCCAATTACATTTGAATCTGGTTCAGGCTGCACTTGGGAGTTTTGTTGATTTTGGCCAAGAGTTTGACACTTCTTAAAGGAAGAAATAACCATATGAAAAAAATGCTCCAAATCCCTATTAATGAAAAAATGTAAATTAAAGCGCTCCTTTGAGATTCCTCCAACACTGATTAGTTTGGCAAAAATGAAATTGAAAAAATGATAAATTCTGGAGGTGCTATGAAAAATAGGCACACTGATCTATTGTTATTGGACTTGTGAATGGGTGTGAATGTGCTGACACATGCTGTGATATATTTAGGATGCATTATTTATAGACACATGCTCACACATCTTCAATTTTTTTCAATGAAATATGAGGCAAGGCTTTCAGAAAGTGGGAGGAGGGACAGCCATTTGAGGAATGAAGAAAGGGTTTGGAAAAGCCACTGTGGTGAGTGGGATGTGAGTCTGAAAGGATCGCCTCGTAGCAATGAGGGCTCAGGTGAAGAAATTTGTAGTGGACCCAATTAGCAGTTTCATGACTTCTTTCATTCAGCAGCATGAGAATAGAAGAAAAGGCAGCAGACGGTGAGTTTATTCGAAGTGTAGGGCTTAGCAAGGCAATGCTGGCAATAAAATAAGTAGGCAAGGGACTTAAGATAGTGCAGAGATGAACTGATTTACTAATGGTCAACAAGGGGAAAGAATGAAGATGTAAGCAGGATAGGGAACTGAGGGATGGGGGGACACAATGAGAATGAAGAACAGGGTTTGGGGTTTAGAAGCAGAGACAGAGGTGGAATGGCAATAGATAATGAATTCCAGAGTGCACTTGTGGGTGATGGCAACATTAAGGTATGGTCATCTACTTTATTTTAGGCTCTGAGTCACCTTCCATGGGAGATTAAATGTACTCTAATAAAAGCTTCATAGATTTATGCATTACTATTCTATCTGATCCTTTTGAGAAGTTGTTTTTAAGGATTGAAATAGATAGCTCTAAGAGTTGGGAAGTTTTCTCTGATATCCAGCCTTTATTTGCCTCTTGGCTGCTTCTATTCACTGCCTCTTGTTTTGTCTGTAGAGCCAAGGCAGAGCTCTCTTCCACACCACAGCCCCTGAGACTCATGCCCCTCTCAAATCTTCTCTTCTTCAGGATAAATAAACATCATTAGTTCCTTTCCTTCAATCATTACATGGTATGAACCTAAGGCTCCTCACCTCTTCCAGATGTTGTCTGCTTTGTTAATGCAGTTCCTACAGTGTCATGCTCTAAAGAATCTAGTCTGACCAGTGCCAAGAACAGTACAATAGAATGAGCAGAGTCTGGGCACATAGTAAGACTAAATTTATTTGTATTATCTCTCATTCATTCCTTCCCTCTCTCTTTGTCTATCCTTCGTTCCTTCCTTCGTTCCTTTGTTCCTTCGTTCCTTCCTTCCTTCCTTCCTTCCTTCCTTCTTTCCTTCTCTTTTCTGTCTTCATTTCCCTTTTTCATCAATTGCTTTTCCAAGTCCAAGATTTCATTAGTTGTTTTTTTTTTTGACTGCCATTTTGCAAAATTGACTCATTGAGCTTTCAATTAACTAAAAACTAATATGGTTTCTTCTTTTGCTAGGTATGCCTTACCCATTTATAAAATTAATTTTTTGGACCTAAATGTAAGACACAAAATTTGTGTCTATTAAATTTCATACTGTTAGATCTAGTGTACATTATAGCCCATCAATAGCTTTTAAAATCCAGATGATCATCCAAAGTGTCAGCCATCCTCCTCAGTTTTGTATTTTCTGAACATTTGAGAATCATGCCATGGATACCCATATCTAAGACATGGATAAAAATGTTGAACCATATTGGGCTGAGGCTAGATGCTGGGACCACTTTATCATAAACCTATTTTGCTTTTGACATTAGGCTATTAAGGATTACTCTTTCAGTCTGGGCATTCACTTAACCATTCTTGAACCCATCTATGTGTACTGTCTGTTGCCTAGTCTCTATTCCTCTATCTCATCTACAAGAAGAGACTGACAATTTTGTCATATATTTTATTGAAATCAAAGCAAACTATGCCTAAAGCAGCTTTCTCTGATCTACTAGCCTAATACCAAAATGAAAGTGCTTAAGTAAAATAATGTGCTGTTTTCAGATAAAGAAGAGATGACACTGGGATAAGGAAGATAGCTAATGATGAAATTAAATTCAGCAATAAAATGCATCCATAGATCTTTATAAAAAATGTTACATTTTTCTGTTGTTCAGTTGTTTCAGTTGTGCTCAATTCTTCTTGACTGCATTTAAGGTTTTCTTGGCAAAAGATACTGGAGTGGTTTGCAATTTCCTTCTCTGGCTCATTTTACAAATGAGGAAATTGAGAGAAACAGTTAAGTTAACTTGCCTAGGTTACAAAGCTAGTGCCTTAGATCTTCCTGACTCCTGGGAAGGCAGGTGGCACAGTGGATAGAGCACTGGGCTTGGAATCAGGAGGACTCATCTTCTCATGAAGTTTAAATCCAGTCTCGGGCACTTACTAGCTGTGTGACCCTTGGCAAGTCACTTAATCCTATTTGCCTCTGTTTCCTCATCTGTCTAATGACTTAGAGAAGACATGGCAAACCATTCCATTATCTCTGCCAAAAAAGCCCACAAAACAGGGTCACGAAGAGTCAGACATGACAAAAATGACCAAACACACAACTTCCTGACTCCAGACCCAGTGCTATAGTCACTAAGTGACTTAGCGTCTTTGCATTTTATGTAGCCCAAATGTCTTAATGTTTAATATAAACATTTGATTTTGCATAAAATGGAACTATTATGTGAAAAGGAAATGTGAACAGAAGAGAGGAATTCAAATTAATTTAGGAGTATGAATTCATGAAGAATAAAGAAAATGAGCAGTTAAGTGGCCCAGTGGATAGAGTGCCAGACCCGAAATCAGGAAGACCTATTTTCTTCATATAAAGTTTGTATTTTACAAATGTAATATTACAGAAAGAAAAAAAGTATAGTTTGTATGGCCCACAGAAATGGTACATATATCCTGCCTGCCGTTACTGTTCCTCCTCATCTAGCTAAGTGCTTCCTCTTCTTCAGACCCTAGTGCAGTCCTGTGACTTTGAGATCAAATCACTCTCCCTCACCTATGCAAAGAAAAATCCTGTAAAGAAACAAACTGTGAAGGAGCTGCTCGGCCAAAAGCAATAGAATGAAGAAAAGTTCAAAATTAGGTAGAAACAAGACCCTTTGTTTTGATGGTAAAACAACACGGGGAGCCCTTTCTGAAGGAACATTTCTTGTGGTGTGAAAAGGCTAATGGAAGCAGGAACATGATGCTACAACTGCACCTACCTGCGGCAGAGGGAATACATCCGATTTGAAGCGGTGATCCTAAAATACTCAGTTTTGGAGCGGGAAGAATGACCACTTATGGTCCCAAGGCCTAAACGCTGATAGTCTCGGAAACAGGCTCTTTCCACTAACTGTTCCATTGTTGACTTTTCAGAAGCCTTCAGGGTTGTGCTTGTAGGCAGTTCATTGTCATCTGAAACTTTGACAATAAAAACAGATTTATAAGAAATGAGAAAGCTAAAAAAACAGAACCTAAGAACTTCTGAGAGGCCCTTTCACTTGTTACAGAGGAGTTTAATTCAAATAGGAGTTAAAGACAGTCAGAACATCAGGCATAAAGAGCCAGGAAGCAATTTTTTTCTTGTTGAGGTAACTGTTTATAGAAAACCGCCATATTCACACATATCTATGAGAAGAATTTTATTTCAGGCATGATGGGAGATGTTCAGGAAACTATGCCAAGAGTTAATTTTATTACCATCTCACCCGTATCCTCAGGACCACAAAACAGATTCTTATCATTTAAAAGCAGCTCCAATTTGATTTGATATCCAAGGCTTCCTATTGTAGTCAGGTCTGTTTGGGAGACCCAGGCAGACCTTTTCTACAGGCTGTGATAGGATGTGAGGTTGAGGCTGAGGTTAAGAAGCAAAAAACAAAATCATATATGAAAGAGGGTCACACTAGTGATCTTCAACTCCAGCAAAATCACCGTACAAATTTGGTCCTAATGTTCTTTGGATGGCAAATTCATGCCAATATTCAAGTTCACTCTTCAATAATGCAAACTTAGGTCCTTTGAATCCAAATCAAGTGCTCATGAATCAATTTTTAATGTTTCTAAAAGAAATCTTGAGCCAAAGAGTGTGATTATGTGAGAAATGCCCTAGAGTAAACCTGCTTCATGTAAATCTAGAGCTGAGGCTCTGGGTCAGGAGTTACGAATTCAAGTTACTATTATTGCTGTTTTCCCATTTTGCTACTCTTTTTTTACTTTAGAATCCTCCTAGGGAGAACCTAAGAGAACATTTTAATGGAAGTTGGTTCTCCTCTTATTTGGGAGTACAGAATATTCTATGCCTTAGGCTTTCTGTGGAAGGATAATTTTTTTTCCAAGTGCTGTCAAGGATAGTATTCCATGAAATCAATTAGCAACTGAATTAGATGCTTTAAGGAGGGGTTATAGCTAAGTATATAGATTCAGAGTATCAGAGGTAGCGGGGTTCTTAAAGCCCATCTTATCCCTCTAATTTGAAAGAGGGCAAAATGAAGGCTCAAAAGGGGAAGATACTTGCTCAGGGTCTCATTGCAAGTTAGTCTAGATGGGCCTGAAACTCCAGTTCCTTGATGCTCAGGGCTTTAACATGTTTTAAACAAGGTCCGAGTCCTAAAGAACTAGCCATTTCACTCCATATGTTAAAAAATTAAAATTTATAATTTATATAACTACTACCACCTGCTTTGGTCAACAGAAGTCTTGGAGATGAGGTATGTTTTTTTCCCCGTGTTTTTCTTGAATTAATGTTGATTGAAACTTAAAAGTCTTAATTTCTTCCTCTGTAAAATAAGATGGCTGATGATGGGCTCGACCTGCCCTATCCCTCAACCCTAGTCTATTTGTAACAGCTCCCCTGCTGATCTGGAAGGGTTCCCTCCAGCGGTGGGTTTTAGAAGGCCATTTCTGGGATTTTACTGATTTTGGTAATAGGGTGAGACGTTCCCAGTTGGATTTATGGCTGTAGCTTCTCACCTCTTTCTCTAGCCTACAGTTCCCAGATAAGACTTTGTTTACAATCTGTCTCTGCTTTCCATTCTGCTCTTCTGAGAGCTCTCTCACGGGATACCTTCATAGGTTGGTGAAATGGTTCAAGAGTTCTAGCAATCATGCTTCAGGGACTCTGTGACTTCCTGGGTGTGTGCACACCACACCTCACACTGACCAGATAAAAGGATGTTCATTGGAATGCGTGAAGAGGTCCTGTGGCCAAGACAAGATGACCTTCTAGTGATGAGCCCCTCTACACAGTACAACCCAATAGCAGGTCCATATTGTGGCTAGGCACACCCTGGAAGGCTCATCAGGCAACAGGCCTTTATTAAATTCCTACTATGTAGCTGTACTGTGCTGAGCACTGGGAATTAGAAGAAAGGCAAAAACCAATCCTCGCCGTCGACGAGCTCACATGAATAGGGGAAAGCACATGTACAAATAAGATGTTTAAATGGTAAAATGGAGCAGCCGGAAAGCCTTCATGCCAAAGGTGGGATTTTAGCTGAGACCTGAAGGAATCCAGGAATTAGAAGCAAAGAGGGAGGACAAGACAGGAAGGTGTGCGGAGAAGTAAGGAAGACAATGCCACTGGATCACAGAGTCCATGAGATAGACAAAAGCACAAGACATAAATAAAGGCAGAAAGGACTTTAAAAGGCAAAAGGGGATTTTACATTTGATCCTTAAAGTAATAGGGAGCTGCTGGGGTTTACTGAGTAAGGGTAACAGGTCAGATCTGTACTTGAGGAAGATTGTTTTGGTGACTGAGTGGAGAATGGACTGACATCAGGAGAAACTTCAAGTAGAAGAACGACTGGACCTTGGTTTGTGCTGGCAGCACTTTTGAAAACTCAAGGTTCCCCCCTCTCCCAATCATACTGTACAGGCCTTGTCTTTTTAGTGAACTCAGGAGAGTGGTCCTCACTTATTACTGAGGGCCTAGGCCTTAGAACACGCTCTAACCCAATAAGAAGGACAAATCTGAGCAAGAATCTGCCTCCTTTGTCCACAGACGCACTATAACACCAGAAAAAAACTTGATTTTCTCTAAATTTTCACCATGTTTGGCTGGTAATGCTAATTGTGAATCTTATAGCTAGATGTGGAGAGACAGAGTAAGGTAGTTCTAATGACAGACTCAAAGGAACAAAACCAATGGAGAATTGTGAAAGTCTAGTTCTGGGATTTTAGTCAACAAGTAAAATTTTCTCTAGGAAATCTGGGTCTTGGAAAGTAATGGCTAGAGGGCTGCTAGGTTAGTCTTGGTATTGCCATCAATTTTCTATGCCACCTTGAGTAAATAATTTAATCTCACTGGGCCTAATTTTTCTTAGAGTTAGGGGCACTGATTAAAGCCTTTTCCAGTTTAGACTAATTTTCATCCCCTACACAGAATAAAAATATAATTTAATTATGAAATAGAATTGCTGTGTACCAGAGATGTCATCATCTTCATTCCATCCAGGACGATTTACCCGTTCTTCCATAATTGTTCCTGTTCTCCTCTTCAATAAATATTGGCGACCAATGGTCATTTTTCCTGCTCGTTTGGCACCCTTCACTATTGTTTTTGAAAAAGTGCTACAGATCACAAATCAAACAAAATACTCATTAAAATTTGAAAATTATTTGAGTTCTAATAGTCACAAACATTTCCCAGATTTAGTTCTTCTTTTATCCCATTGCCACCAGCCTTACCCATGTCTTTGTCACCTTGTAAAGACATCACTGAATCAATTCCTTGGTGGTTGCCCTGATCTAGTTTCTCATCCTCTAAACCACTGTGCAACTGGTACCTGGATTATCCTTTATTTAAGTATCACTTTCAGTCTATACGTTTTATTCTTTCATTCAAAGTCGATATAATCATTCCCTATTACTTCCTTCATCAGGCCAAAACATCCCCATCTTACTTCCAGGTCAAGTCCTGTTTCCTTTCAGCTTACTTCCCACTGCATAATATCCCCACATCCTGGAGAGTGAAGTGGCTCTAAGGCCTGTTGGGCAGAATGACAGGATTCCAGGCCTGGGAATCAGAAGCTCTGGATTCCAGTCCCATGTCTGCCCCTATTAGTGATAAATAACCTTGGACAAGTCCTTTACAAAGAGTCTCAGTTTCCTCTTCTGTAAAAATGAGGCCATTGAGTAAGATAAGCTAAGGTCCTTTTTTAGCACAGATATTCTGTATTGTTATGTTTATAATTGCTTAAGATATTTGTACTCTTTGCCACAATGTTTAATATTCATGGTCTCTAATGGATAGAATTGATAATGGGAGTCCCAAGATAGCAGAGTCTTTTAACATAGCTAGTTGTGTATTATCAATGGCCTGTATTAATGGCAACTGCAAACATCTAATATGTCTGGCCGGGGAACAGAGAACACCTTTTCTCCATGTTTCTAAAGGCTTCCCCTCTCCCCACTCCAGCACTTGCTCTCTAGAACCTGGCCAACAGTACAAATCTACTTTTGGTGACACTGATCATGTCAATATTTAGAATTGGAAGCTCCAGTTCTCATAATTTCTCATAATCTTACCTAGTTTAAAAAACCAAAGTGACTCAAGGCCCAGCAATAAGCCCACAATCAAGCCAGGCAGCTCAAAGAAGAGTGCACTCCCTCCTCTTCCTTCTTACCGGAAGGAAGTATTTTTTTCTTTCTGCTTGGGTAAGATGACCTGTGGGGTGGTTTGTCCAGCAGCAAATGCGAAGGTGCTGAAAATGGACTGGGGGTAGCGGGACTTCATCAGCTGCTTCTTAAAGATCTCCACTGCCTCAGGACTCACTTCTTCATCAAAGGCCACTTGGATCAGCTGCAGACCAAGAGATCAAACATATTAGAGGCCCCCGGGCATTCCAGAGATGCCTACCAGCAGAAGGCTTGGCCTTGCTCTTTTGCCATCACTTAAATAATTCATCTCTTGAATGCCACATTTATACTGAAGAAAAACAAAGGTCTTAGGAGAGAGAGAGAGAGAGGCAGCCTTGGGAGACGGGCTGCAACTGCATGTCCAACACTGGGCTACTAGATGCAAATAGCTTAACTGCTCAAGTCTTAGTTTCTTCATGTGTAAAATGGGGATAATATCTACCACTGAGGGCTACTGTTGTAAGGATTGGCTTTTTGCAAAAGCAAGATGCAAGAGATCCTGCAAACCAATATTCCACACAGAATTCTCAGGCACTGGGGAATTGAAGACAGAGGCAGTTGGTGGACTCCTCTGGAATACAGTGAGGCTGCTGTTTTTTCTCTAGCAGTCAGGAGAGCCAAGAGGGTTTCTGTTTGGTATTTCTGGGGTAGACGCAAAGAGCCAGTGATTCCCTCTTCTTTAGCTTTTCTTGATATTCTGCCTGTTCCTGCCTACTGTTGCTGCTGGTGCTGCTGATGTCAAGTGGATTTCAACAGAGCTGTTTCTGGGACTATTGCTTGAATCAAAGAGGATTCCTGTGTTGTGAGATTCTTTGACCCTGGTCCTTGTTCCTAACCTTTAACCTTAATTACTAATTTAAGAATTTAGTTTAGAATAATTATAGAAGATATAGGGGTTTTAATCTCTGTTTGGGTTAAGAGCTACTTATTCCCTAATTCCCTTTACTCTTATGCTAAAATAAACCTGTTATTTTACATATATATATATATATATATATATATATATATATATATATATATATATATATATATATATATATATATATATAGTTCGTTTTGAATCCTTCTTTTAACCCACCTGTTACACTACTCTGAGGAGTAGCTATTATATGTAATTTTTGCATTTTGCAAGCCTTAAATTATATAAATGTTAACTATTATTATTTTATTGGGAGAAGCAGTTTACATATCACTGCCAGTTTATAATTCAATTAAATTCACATTTACTAAGTGTCTATTGTCTTAAGAAATGGAATTTATAGACTAATGTTATTAACTGATATGTATGTAGCACTTCAGGGTTTGCAAAATATTTCATATACATGATTACAGCTGGTCCTCCATATTATCCCCATTTTACAGAAGAGAAAACTCACGATAAGAGAGGTCAAGTGCTTTGACCAGGGTCAGACAGCTAGTAAGTGCCTAAGGAAGAAGAGTAGCCTAACTCAGAGTTCAGTGCTTTGGCTATGATGTCACCAGTAGTAGCTACCAGTCTAGAAGAAATGTATGCCACACTGTGCCAGTAGCCTGCTCTTACCCAATGACTCCTTCTGCCCAGGCACACGGCCCAATAGATCTCCCCAGATGGCCCATAAGACACTGGCCAGAGAACTCCTGGCCAAATTTCATGTGGATGGCCCCTATGATGTTCACTGTGGAACAGGTGACATTTTGGCTAATCAGAAGAAGCCAGATGGCAGTTATCCATGGTGGCATGAAAGCATCTGTTACCACTGCATCTTACAGGCATCCAAAAGTGGATGGGAAAAGCAGATTCCCAGTCCTTGGGAAAAGGGAAAATCAAGTTTTACTGAACAGTGAGCTCATATGCCACTTTATCAACACCTTTAAGAGGGGCTTCCTTGTGGTGCAGAGGTCCTTGGCCAGAATGATGCTGAAGTGAAAACATGTTATAATACAAATCCACTAGATAGGGCGTCAGGAGACCAGGTGAAAGTATGGTTTTGGCACTAACTAGCTGAGATAAGTCATCATTCTTTTTGGGATCTCAACACAGCACAGCATTTAGAGCTGATCTGAGATCTGGGTTCACCATAGTTCAGTAGTTTCCTTTTTTTTTTAAAACATATAATGACCCTTTCTTTTATTTTAAACCATTACCTTCTGTTTTAGAATCAATATTAAGTATTGGTTCCAAGGCAAAGAGAGGTAAGGGCTAGGCAAAGGGGGTTAAGTGATTTGCCCAGTGTTAGATTTAAAATGGTTGATGTCTTAAACTGTAGTGATTAAAATAGTGGAAGATGTAAATTGTGATAGATATAAGAGAGGGTGAGTAAATTGTGACCGCAGAAAATATGTTTCACTACAGTGTTTTGGTTTTTAAATCAAATATAAGGTGGTCGTCAGGGAAATATTCCCAATTATTCAATATGCCCAAGTCAACTGGGTTTTATAGAGATTTTAATTAATACAAATGTGGAATTAAAGAAAAGAGAGAAAGAGAGAAAAAGGAAATAAGTATGAAGGGCCTTAAGCCAACATGGCCTAGACCTGAGTCTTAAGAGAGAGAGATCAGTCAGTCAGTCCTTTAACACTCACCACAAGGTCTGTCTAAGCAAGGATTCTAGTGACACCAGGCCAGCTCCATCTCAGCTGATTTCACCAGAGAGAGTTCCAGCCAGAGTCCTCCTTAAAGAGCCTTCCAGCCAGAGATTGTTACAAAGGGCCTCTCTCTAGAGCCTCCAGAGGAACAGAGTCCCCTCAGAGGTGCTCTAGCGAGACCTCCTTAGAGAATGTCCTCCAAGAGCTTCCCTTCTCCAGAGCCTCTCAAGAGATTCTTCCCAAGCGATCCTCATCAGAGATCCTCCAAAAGGATTTTTTAAAGAGATTCTGCTTTCTCTTATATAGGGGTTATTCTCCTATGTCACCTCCCCTAAGTCCTTACATCTACCAATCACTGTAAACGCTTTCCAAAGGACTGCCCATCTGAATTCCTGCTAAGTCGACAAATCTCCTCAGTAAGTCTGAACCAGAAAAAATGCTGCTGTGTTGACTAATCTCCTCAGTAAATCTGAACCAGTGAAAACACAGCTGAGTCAACTAATCTCATTAAGAGAAAACTTGCCCAACCCTTTTAGGTACCTAGCAGCTCATTGTATCAATTCTAAAAACAGGCCTGGCTCAAAGAACTCCTTGCCTTATTATAAGCATGGGTCCAAGTACTTTCATTGTTTAGCAAGGAGTTTTCTCCCCTAAAGCAGTCTTAAGTACAGGTAGAGTAGAGGTCCTCCCATAGCAAGGATTTTTCTCCCCTAAAGCAGTCTTAAGTACAGGTGGAGTAGAGGTCCTCCCATAGCAAGTTTTCTCATCAAAATGGGGAATGTTCCCAGTCCAATGGGGAAATTCTTAACATTCACAAGTCTGAGAAATTTCAAGGTTTACATCAGGGACAAACAGCTAGGAAGAGTTTGAGGCCAGACTGGAACCCAGAACCTCCTATTTGTAGGCCTACCTCTCAATCCACTGAGTCACCTACCTGCCTCCTAATGACTCCCTCTTAAGGGTGAAAATTTTCTTGTCCTTTATATGGCTGGATAGCATTAGAATTTATTAAGAAAAGACATGACAGAGAAAGTTACTCTGAATCAGTAACACTTTTAAATGAATTTGGAACTCAGTTGAAACTATGAACTGATGTGGAGAGACATGAGCAGAGCCAAGGGAACATTATACACAGTAACAGAAACATTGTGGATAATCATATGTAATCGACTCTGCTACTAATAACGCAATGATCCAGGACAACACTACCCACATTGAAAGAAAGAACTGTGGGAGTAGAAATGCAGTAGAAAACACATGATTTATCACTTGTTTATATGGGCATATGATTTGGGGTTTTGGTTTTAAAAGATTACTTTATTATAAATATGAATAATAAAATGAAATAGGTATGGAGTGATAATCCATGTAGAACCCAGTGGAATTGCTTGTCAGCTCTGGGAGGGGGGAGAGAAAACGAATCTTGTAACCATGGAAAAATATTTAAAAATAAAAAATAAAATGAACTGGAGGAAAAAAAGAAGAATCCCAACTTGAGTGCATCATCTTTGTGGAGAGGTGACTGGCTTCTCAAAGGCTGGGCCAGGGAGGCACCAGCTCTGACAGGCCCTGAAAGGCTCTAACCTTTTAGAACACAGTCCCAGTCTCAGGCCTACGTTTGTTTCCCAGTAAGCAGCCTAAGGAAGGACTAAGCCAGATTCAACACCAGATTGCTGCCTTTCGATGATGAACTCTTTGGTAATGGTACCCAGGGTAAAAAACCAAAACAGAATGGTCTTCTGTACTGCGTGGCTACCCTCTGCTTCTACAGAGACAATGAGAGTGATGGAGTATGGGGAAGAGTGGGCTAAAGATTGCTGTCTTTAGAGTGTCTACGTGAATATTCATCCAATATTGGTGCTCTAAATGTGAGACCCTTGTTCAGTGACCAGTGAATGGACATATTATTGGAATAAGTAAATCATCCCAATCTTGACATTCTTTATATAAATGAAACCAGAAGACAAAAGGAAATTGAAGCTAAAATAACAGATGACTCACAGATTCCTCTTGGAAAGGCTTTTGGAATATCACTTTGGCAGTTACGTGAAATGGATTGGGGACGGAAGGCTAGAAGAAGGGACATCTATTAGGAAAGAATTCGAGTGGGCAAGAAGTGATGATGGCCTTAAGCAGGATGGTGGATATGAGAATGGTGAGAAGGGGATGGAAGCAAGAAATCTTACGGAGATAGAACTAAAAGTCTTATAACCTGGCTGGATAGATGGAATGAGAGGGTGTGATGGTGCTGTCATGGTGACAGAAGTAGGAAAATTATGAAGAAGTGTAATTTTAAAGGAAAAGACCTCGAGCTCTATTTGTGACATGCTGAATTTGAGATGCCTACGGGAAGTGCAGGTACCCTTTGGGGACTGAGCAAGTGATGTAGGACTAGTGCTCAAGAGAGAGATGAGAGCTGAAGAGGCACACATGAGAATCATTTCAATAGAAGTGATAAATGATGCTGTGGGAACAGAACAGAAGAGATTACCAAGAGAGAATTTAGAGAAAAAAAAGAGGACCCAGGAGAAAGCCTCAGGGCAAATCCATGTATGGAGGATGGGGCTGTACGATAATCTGGCAAATTAGACTAAAGAGTGGTCAGACAGATAGGATGAGAACCAGGAAAGAGAGGCATCCTGAAAGCCCAAGGAGGAGTGAGGCAGTTAAGTGGTTCAGAGAATGGAGAGCCAGGCCTAGAAGCAGGAAGTCCTGGGTTCAAATTTGACACTTGCTAGTTGTGTGACTCCAAGCAAGTTACTTAACCGCCACTGTCTAGCCCTTACCTCTCTTCTGCCTTGGACCCAATATTAGTATAGATTCCAAGATAGAAGGAAAGGATTTTTTTTTTTTAACCTAAGAAGGAATCATGTCAACAGTGTCACATCTCACAAAGCTGTCATGAAGAATTGGGACTGAGTCGAGGCTTTTTGGAAGAAGATTATTCTAAGGCCTCATTTCCACTTTAACTTCCTCTGACTAATCCTAATCAAACTATGTTATCTTGAGGATTCCGAGGTCATAGAAACTTAAAAGTCACCCCAAGAGAAAGTGAGGGGAAATGTGTTGTTTTGCAGCACAAAATCTGTAAACAGGATTTCTCCTTTGAGTAAATGAAACCTTGAATCCATGATTCCCTGCATACTTTCCCTAATTGAAACCACAGTCTCTTACTACAAGGAAAATGATTATCCCCACATGGAGTTTGGCCATGGGGCCATAGAGTTTGTTGCAATGTCTCCAAGGTTACCTTCCATTAGGCTTGGCTCTCAATATGTCTTGAAGATTTTTGCTTTGGATTACTCTCTCACCCTCCACACTATCAATAGTTTCATTTTTTGTGCTCCTGTTTTCAAGACTTTGGGCACCTTTTAAGGGGACTGCCCCTAGCCCCCCACCTTTCCAATATGAAGTCTATATAGCTTCTAGAGTCATTTTCTTAAACTTTCAATGGTTCCCCATGGACTAAAGGATTCAGGGCTTGCCACAATCCAGATCTGACCAACATTTCAGCCTTATCTCCCAGTTTTCCTCATAAGCTCTACATTCAAATCATCATGGACTCCTTGTTGTTCTCCACCCTTATTCCACCTTTTCCTGGCTCCAAAATGAGTGCAGCCTGGCTTCCATGTCTGGAATGCTCTCTCAACTTTCTCTGCCTACTGAATCTTTTGTTTTCCTTCAAGGCCTTTGAGGCAGCTAGATGTTTCAGTGGATCACTATCCTGACCCAGAGCCAGGAATATCTGAGCACAAATCTAGGCTCAGATGCTTATTGGCTATGTGACTCTGGGCAAGTCCCTTCCGCTCTCTCTGCTGCAGTTCCCTCATCGATAAATGGGAATAATAAGACCTCCCGCCCAAGGGTGTTGTGAGGACAAAATGTGATCCTATTTGTAAAGGCTTTTGCAAATCTTCAAGCTCTCCATAAACCCCAGCTACTATTTCCATCAGACTCAAGGGTTATTTCCTTCATGAAGCCTTCCCTGGACAGTACTTCCCCCAAACCTCAATGAACCCAAAGTGTTTACTCCATCCTCACATTTCCTACCGTACGTCATACACATTTCTGTCTGTGTCACCTCTCCCCTAAAAGACTAAGCTGTCCTGGGGAAGTGGGAGGCAGAGGAACGTGCCATTTTTTTACCTTTGTATCCCTGTTGAATTCCCCCTGACCCCAGCAGGTGAGCATGGCCTGGTCTGAGTGGTGCCTCACTTGGAAACGTCGCCAGGCCATCCCCTTCCTGGTACCTGGAATGAGGCCGAAGTGATCTGCATCCCTTCCTGCATGTTCTGCTGCAGCTGGTTTGGGACAGTGATCTTCTTCTCCTTGATGATGGAGGCTATGGGGAAGCTCCGCATGACAGTCTGCTCACCAACTAAGACAGAACACAGACACTGCGTTAGTCCATCAGGGACACGACTGGCTTTCAGATACTTTCCTGGAGAAGAAGTGATGAAGAGAGAATACCGCTCTCTATTTTATTTGCAGACTGGTTCTCAGCCCTTCTAGGGATTGCTCTGACATCCCCCTCCATCCCAAGCCCAGTTAGTGCCAGGCCCATAGAACAGCAGGTCGGAGGTCAGCAGGGGCTTAACCCAGCATTGCGGCATGGAAAGAGTTGGGAGACCCTGGATCTGTCACTTACTGGGGGACTTGGATGAGTCTCTACTCTTCTCTGGGCTTCAATTTCCTCATCTATCAATTAGTCAATGAATATTTATTAAGCGCCTACTATGTGCCAGGTACTGAGCTAAAATGGAGATAATATTATTTGCACTACATGCCTCATAGAGGTGTCATGGGGATCAAATTAGTTGGTGGACGTGAAAGGCTTTGTCAAATAATTAAATAAGGCCTCAGATGTTTTAATGTTTGTGTAAAATAGGGGTCCTGAACCCGAGTGTCCACAGATAGATTGTAGGGAGATTATGAATTCAGATGGGGAAAAAAATTCCATCTTTTTTTTTGAAAACTAACTTCTGATTGAAATTTAGCACTTCCCTTGCTTATTTAAAAGCACTATGTGGCAAAGGGCTCCACAGGCTTCATTAGATTGCTCAAGGGGGCCATACCACGCCACCGAAAAGGTCAAGAGCTCCTGGAGTAAAGCCAAGAGGGGCTTGCGTTTTACGTGATTAATCATGTAGGCTATAGACTTCAATTCCAAAAGGATCTGCCCGAGTCGGGACGAAGGGCTTGGCTCCAGACAAGTCAGGAAGAATGGTGGGCCAGGCCAGCAGGTGACTAGGGCTACATAGGGCAACAATGAGGAACACTTTATAATCAGACTTTTCATAAACAGACATGATACCGATGACTGAAAATCCTATTCCCCGAGGCACAGAGGTATTTCTTTTGTGAAAATTCCCGTGTGTTACGCTGCCCCCAGACAGCCCCAGACAGGGAGGTGCCACTCCTCATCAGGGCTTCTGGTTTCAGATCTTGGGCTTCCAGGAGTTTAAATAGTCAGGTAGATAAGGTCGCGTCCACAAGCACGTACTAACCGTACCTCACTGGAAGGGACACGTGCAGGAGTCAATCCATGTTCCTACTGAAGGCTCCCTAGCTCAAATCCTAGGTGTCACTCTCTCACCCCACATAGACACTGTTACCAAGGCCTGTTGTTTTTACCTTCATGACATCTCTTGCGCTGCTCCTCGGATACTGCCAGCACATTGAAAAGGGCCCTCATCACCTCATGCTGTAATAGCCTACTGGTTGGTCTCCCTGACCCAAGTTTCTCCCCAATTACAGTCTACCCTCCACTCAACTATCATAGAGATCTTCCTAAAGTCCAGATCTCAAAAAAGAACAAAGTAAAAATTCCCAACTAAATACCAAATTAGAAATCCTAAAAATTAAAGGTGAGATCAATAAAACTGAATGTAGGAAAACTATTGAATTAATGAATGAATCTAGGAGCTGGTTTTATGGACCCCCCCCCCCAACAAAACTGATAAAGCATTGGTAAATCTGATAAAAAAGAAGAAAAGCAAATCACTAGCATTAAAGATGAAAAGAGTGAATATGCTGCTAATGAAGATGAAGTTAGAGCAACTTTTAGAAGTTATTTTGCTCAATTACATGAAAACAAATTTAACAATGTGAGAGAAATGGAAGAAAACTTACATAAAAAAAAACTGCCTAGACTATCAGAGCAAGAAAGGATATTTAAATAAACCTATTTTAGAAAAAAGAAATTGAACAATCCATATATGAACATCCTAAGAAAAAAGCATCAGGACCAGATGGATTTACAAGTGAATTCTACCAAAAGGATCAACTAATTCAATATTAAATAAATTATTTGAAATAACAGGTAAAGAAGGAGTTTGCCAAATTCCTTTTATAAAACAAACATGGTGCTTATACTTAAACCAGGAAAAGCATTAACAGAGGAAGAAAATCACAGACCAATCTCATCAAAGAATATGGATAAACAAATCCTAAATAAAGTAGTAGCTAGGAGGCTACAACAAATGTCACAAAGATAATACACTGAGACTGAACAGGATTAATACCAGGAATATGCAGAGATGGTTTAATATAAGGAAAACTATTAACAGAATTGAGAATATCAATAACAAAATTAACAAAAACCTTAAGATTTTATCAACAGAGCAGAAAAACCTTTGACAAGATACAACACTCATTCCTACTAAAAACACTGGAAAGTATAGGTATAAATGAATTTTTTTCTTAAAATAATATGAAGCATCTACCTAAAACCATCAGCAAGTATTATTTGTAATGGGGAGAAGCTAGAAGCCTTCTCAATAAGATCAGGAGTGAAACAAGGATGTCCATTATCATCAATATTATTTAACATAGTATTAGAAATGCTAGCAATAGCAATAAAAGAAAAAGAAATTGAAGGAATCATAACGGGTAGAAAAATAATAAAATTATCTCTGTTTGCAGATGACATGATGGTATATGTGTAAAGTATTAGAGACTTAGTTAAAAAGTTAGTTGAAGCTATCAATAATTTTAGCAAAGTAGCAGAGTATAAAATAGACCTATATAAATCACCAGCATTTTTATATATTACTAACAAAGTCTTGTAAAAAGAGATAGAAAAAGATGGTCCATTTAAAATAATCACAGATAGAATAAAATATCTGGGAGTATACCTAACAAACCAACCCAGGAACTATGTGAATATAATTATAAAACACTTTTTATACAAGTAAGGGAAGTAATGTTCAATAGATGGGCAGAGCCAATATAATTAAAATGACAATCCTACTCAAGCTAAACTATTTATTTATTGACATCCCAATTATATTACCAAAAATTATTTTATTGAGTTAGAAAAAAATAACAAAATTCATGAAGAACAAAAGATCAAGAATATTAAAAGAATTAATGGGAAAAAAACATAAAGGAAGCCTAGCAGTACCAGATTTTAAATTGTATGGTAAAGCAGTAATTATCAAAACTATCTAGTAATAGCTAAAAAATAGAATGGTAGATCAATGGAACAGAACCGAAATACAAAAAACATCAATAAAAGATTATAGTAACTTTGTGTTTATTAGAAGCATAGATTCAGGTTTTTTGGATAAGAAATCACTGGTAAAAATTTCTGGGATAAATGGAAGTTAGTTTGGCAGAAACTAGGTAAAAATCAGTATCTTACAGTATTTACTAAAGATAAAATCAAAATGGATACATGATCTCCATAAAAGGAGATATCATAAATAAATTGGAACAGGGAACATATTACCTATCAGATCTATGGATAGGAGAGGAATTTATGAGACAGCAAGAGAGAGAGAGCATTTTGAAATATAAAATGGATAATTTTAAGTACATTGAATTGAAAAGTTTTTTTGACAAATAAAACAAATGTTACCAAGATTAGAAGGAAAGCAAAGACTTGGGGAAAAAAATTAGTACACAGCCACTCAAAGAGAGATCATATCTAAAATATATAAAGAACTTTGTCATATTTATAAGAATAAGAGCCATTCTCCAATTGATAAATGGGCAAAAGATATGAACAAACAACTTTCAGATAAAGTAATCAAGGCCATATATAGGTGTATGAAAAAATGCTTTAAATCACTACTGACCAGAGAAATGTAAACCAAAACAATTCTGAGATATCTCATACACATGATGACTAGCTAAAATTGATCATGGCAAATGTTGGAGGGGATGTGGAAAAATGGGGAACTAATGATGGAATTGTGAATTGGTCTAATCATTTTGGAGAACAATTTGGAATTATACCCATAGTTATAAAACTGTATATACCCTTTGACCCAGCAATACCATTGCTGGGTCTGTTTCCTAAGGAGATCAGGGAAAAAGGAAAAGAACCTATATGTTCCAAAATATTTATAGTAGTTTTTTTTTTTTTTGTGGTGGCAAAAAACTGGAAATTGAGGGGATGCCTAACAAATGAGAAGTGGCTAAACAAATTGTGGTATATGATTGTGATGGCATATTACTGTGCCATAAGAAGCAATGAGCAGTCTAATTAAAAAAAAAAACTTAAAAAAAACTACATGGGATAAAGAACAGTGAAATGAGTAGAACCAGGAGAACATTATACAGGATTAATACTAGAAGAATAAATTGTCAATGTTACCCCCAGAGAGTGAGTTGAAAGGTGAAAACATGAAAGATTTAATTTGTATGATCAGTTGGTCTCCTGGATGATACCTTCTGAGATGTGGGGAGGGACTGGGACATTCGTGTATGGGATTTATATGTAGATATGAAGAAAAGGAAGCTAAACATATAAGAGATTTTGAATTTGTTCATGTACAATTTTCTTTTTCTTTGTATGTGGAAATGCTTGTTTTATTTGGTTTTATAAAATGTGGGAAAAAAAGAAGTCCAGTCTCCCTCTGTTAGCTCCCTACTCAAACTTGCGTGACTACCTAACATACATAAAATCCTCTGCCTGGCTTTTAATGACCTCCTCACCACTCTGTCTTTCCAATCTTTTTATACTTTGCTCCCTCACCCATATATACTGTGATCCGGTGACACTGGCTCCTTTTTATTCCTCAGATAAGATTCTCCATCTCCCAACTATGGGCATTTACACTGGCTGCTCCTCATGCCTGCAATTGTTCTCCCTTCTTATCTCTGCTTCCCGACTTCCCTGGCTTCTTTCAAGTTCTAGCTAAAATCCTAAGCCTTTCCTTATTCCTCTCAATGCTAGTGCCTTTCTTCTGTGGATTATCTCCTATTTATCTGTATATACTTGTTTGTACAGAGTTGTTCAGAAGCGGTCTCTCCCATTCAACTATAAGCTCCTTGACATTAGGAAATGCCTTTTGCCTTTCTCTGTATTTGCAGCACTTGCCACAGTGCCTGGTATGTGCTTAATAAATATTTATTGACTGACTGACTTTACATGGGTTATCTCATTTGATCCACATAATATCCCTGTGAGAGAAGGGCTATTATTATCCCCATTTGACAGATGAAAAGACTGAGGCTGACATAGGTTGTGCTTTGTTCTGGTTATGCAGCTAGTGTTGGAGGAAGAATTTTACTTAGGTTTTTCTTCACTCCAGATCCAGGGCTCTGCCTAGTGTACCATACTTTCAAAGGTCAGTGAAACCTTTGTCTGTGTTTCAGACCCCACAAATATAGTTCATCAAGTTCCCTCTGTCCTGCCTGTGTCCTCCAGACCTCCTTGGGCCTTGCCCATTGTCCTGTTGCTGAACAGAGATGTCCAAGGGGGAAACTATAGAGAGTTAAGAAGGTCTAGGAGTACAGCTGTGCCATTTGCTGCCTCACCTGGGGCAGAGAAGTCCCTCCGCATTTGGGTTTTAGTTTTCCTCATCTGTAAAATGGACACAGCTGGCTGTTTCCCTCACAGATCTATTATGAAAGTCAAATGAAACAAGGTAAATGAAGCCCTCATTAACTCCCCTAAAGCACGGAAATGTCTGTGGCAATTGTCTTATAATGTTCACAGTTTTCTTAACTTCCTAGGCTTTTGAAACAGCAAACTTGCTAACTCCTTTTTTGCCTAAGAGACTTCTGGGTCAGATTTGATTCCTTAGAAATTCCTTCTAAAATGATGAAATATGTGAATGAGATAAAATTCAGAATGTCCTCCTCAAGGCAAAGCATCTAGTTTACATCCTCAATATTCTCAAAGTAAAGCACTCAGCTTATAGGAATGAAATGTGTAAATATGTCTGTTTTTAGCTTTAAGGAAGTCTAGGATCAGACTTTTTATCTCACTTCAAGGGCATCATTAGGGCTCAAGACACGAGGAGACTCAGCCAGCTGTAGCTGCCTCCTTATCTCTTCTCATCCTTGAAAATGTCAGGGTGATATTTTCTGATTGGGGTAGACTTCACACCTCGATTGTAAGTCCTGGCCTCCAGACAGTGGGGATTGGACAGAGGAGGAAGGGGGGGGAAGTCTTGCATCAGGAACCTGTAAAATGTTTGTATTTGCACCCAGGCATTGCATTTGCCACTAGGGAATTTACCTTTCCTCATGAGGAAAAGAAATAAACTTTTGTCTCTTCTACTGTCACTTTCTGACTCCTTGTGTTTTTTTTTATTTGAGTGGGTGGCACTGGGTGCTCATTTTTTATCCCATATATATGTGTATTTGAGTTTTTGAAGAACCCAGACTTATGTGAGAGATATTAACTATTATGCAGTTAATTTTCCTGATTTATGTAGGGCTCAGGTTCCAGCATTCACTCCCCCCATCCCCCTTTGTTCCTATGTGACCAATGACACAAAAGACACTATATCTTTATCCCAATCTCAATTTCAAGGAAATAAACACTCTTTACAACAAAGTAACCAATAAGAACCAATATTACGTACTTGCTATGCATCAGACACTGCACTAACTTCTGAGGTTACAAAGACAAAAATGAAATAATCTTCCTAAAAAGTGGGAACAATAAGAAAAAGAAACTGAAAAAGAAAACATTTAGGCTCAGTTATGGGCAAGGGCTAATTGGTTATTTCCTGTGGTCTCCACTAAACCTTTGTCTGGAAATGACAAAATCCATATCTCCGAAGCAGTTACACAGTTACTGCCAAAGTCTACTATAAATTCCTACTAAAGTTTTGGAGCACAGAAAATAAATGGCTCTGTAAAGGAGAAGACAAGACTTAAATGGACTCTCAGGCATAAAAGTCCTTTACACATATTCATATGCCAAGAAGACAGCTGTGAGAGGCTTCTGTCTTTTGTCGACAGTCATTGGCACATCTGTTCATACTGAAGTAACTCATTTTAATGCCTATTTTAATAATATTTAAGTAAAATTTTCTTGTTATCATCCGATTCTCTGTCAATCTATATTCCTCACTATATAATACAGCTCTCCCCCTTCTACCCAGAACTATGATCGGTTTTAATACCCTTTAATAAAGCATATTCTTTGTTAAAGTGGTTGAAACACAAGATGACACTGAATCACTGAATGTGGCATGTCAGAGCTAGAAGGGATATGACCATCGACTCTAATCTTCTCATTGTACAGAAGAGGACCCTGAGAACCACGGTTGCTGCTCAGAGGGATGCTGCATGTTACTGGCAAAGTTTGGTCAGACTCTGGGTATTCTGTTTCCAGGGCCAGATTTCCTTCTGCTATACTGCCCTCCCACTCCAATCTGGCCAGTAAATTGGGCGCAACTATGGCTGTGAATTGAGATGCTAAATGATTATAATTTGCTAATCTTTGAAACACATAGAGGTTTAAAGGCAATATCTAGGTTAAAAGCAACATAGGGGGTAGCTGGGTAGCTCAGTGGATTGAGAGCCAGGCCTAGAGATGGGAGGTCCTAGGTTCAAATCTGGCCTCAGACCCTTACCAGCAAGCCACTTAACTCCCATTGCCTAGCCCTTACCACTCTTCTGCCTTGGAGCCAATACACAGTATTGACTCCAAGATGGAAGGTAAGGGTTTAAAAAAAATAAAAGCAACACAAACGCCACAAAGACTAGAGAGAAATGTGATGCAAAAACTCCTCCAAAGGTTCCTCCCTAGATAGACCAGGGCATCACAGAGCATAATGGTGGTGATGAGAACACTGGGGCTGCTAAGATTAAACATGAATCATTGCTTTACTTGAAAGACTCCTTTATGTTTAAGGATTAAGCCTGATATTAGGTCCTCCCAACCAGTCAAAGAAGTGAGTTAAAGCAGCATGCTTATGAGGGCAAGGTTAAAGGTAGGCAAAGTGAAAACATCTATTTGGTAATTACAATTGGCAAATCTAATTTGAGCCACCTGTCTTAATAACGTTGCAGAGCATTACAAGGGAAATGAGCTGAGGGAGTATAGATGACTCTAGCCATTCTGCACTGGGAGGAAAGACACCTCTAGGAATGCATCCTTCTAAACGAGGCTCAGAATTATCGAGCGTGTTTGGAAAATGCAGTGTAGCACATGACTAATATGGGCCTGAGAAAAGATAGAGAGACATTAGTGGGGAAGTGCAAATGCCATTCGTTCAACTGTACAACTACCACAATGACCACTCATTTTTGAGGGCTTTGTGCCCACCATCTCAGTTGGTCCTTGTGATAATCCCGAGAATGAAATAAGCAACAACGAGTGTGCCTCAAGCTCTGCGCCCACTGTTTAGCCTGCCTTCTCCGGGGGCCTCACCTGCCAAGTTGTTAGTCAACCTCATCACGGCCCCAGTCATTCCCAGGACTGGAACTACAGACAAAAGCACCTGCAATGGATACAGCAGGGTGAGCCCTGGAGTTGGGACCAGAAGACTCAGCTGCCCATTGGCTACTGACAAGCTGTGTGTGTTTGATCAAGTTACTTAATTTCTTCTGACTCCTTTGAGTTCCCTCAGAGGTAAAATCAAGAGAATACTTGTGACAGCATTCTCACAGGGCTGTTGTGAGGATCAAATGCAACAGATAATGTCGAAAATGTGCTTTGTATAAATTTTGTAAAGGGCTATAGAAATGTTCGTTATTCTTGTCATCTATAGGCAATTAATAAATGCTCATTGATTGATCCCCAATTATAATTTTGGGATCCCAATTATTAATAAGGAACATTCAAGCTAATTCAATATACTCAAAAGAGAAAAACTTAAAAAGTGAGAAATTAATTAAAGCATCAGATAATAATTAGGAAAAAAAAGACCCCTTCCATTATTTTCCTTGCAAAAGTGTGGCATCATAGGATGAAATTGAGAACAAAGCTCCTTTAGGCTAAGATACTGAGATTCCAGAGCCAGCAGGTCAGTAATAAGATGGATCGTGGGAACTTCCAGTTTCACTCGAGGTAAGTAACAGAAGTATTTTAGGAAATGAAGTGTTCTTGGCACCCAGTTAACCACACCAAATAGATGGCTGGCTGCTTGGTCCATCTGCAGATCTTACTAGTCCTGAAGTAACCCATTAAGCAAAAAGAACTAATGCTTGTTTGAACAAATACATTTGTGATTTATTGTTAGGAAGGTATATAAGATTCCTGAAATGATATGAAAGTGTCTAATCAATGATTGGCTATTGACAGGCCGAAGCGCATCGGGAAACGTCTGACTTCATAGAACACCAGTTCTTGCTCTCAAACAACAGCTAACGAAACCACCCCCAACAGTCACTCCTGATGAAATGATAGCTTTAATCATATCAGTTTGGATTCAAAGATCTGTATAACCTTTTAGTGGCCATGGATTTTTCGGATCTTGTGAGCCATACCTAGCTGGTCATGAGGAGTCCCTTTAAACAGAATTCTGTATGTGGTAAGAAACAACGCTCCTTCTGCAGGGAGGATGTGGGGGCCTCCAAGAAGTCCTCCTGTAGCTTCCTCTCTTCCATCGGGATCGAGTAGCACACGGAGGCCTTCACAAACTATTTCTTCTCCTGGAAGCAGGGTGGGTCTTAGAATCTTAGGCTAATGAGAAAAGAAATAGTATTATCAACCAAACTCTGGGCATTTAAGTACTCCAGAAACAACGTGGTTTTTCAGTTAGTGCACACGACTGATAAAGCTTCACTTGGAATTGCTACAACACCTCAAATAACAAGGCAGGTTTAGAATCATGGTTTTTGCAAGATTATCCAGGTTGGAGGAGGTGCTGGGGAGTCAGGCCTAGAAAGAGCCCCTGAATCCACTACAGTGATTTAAGGAAGGCAATAAAAAAGATAAGCCACAAGGCTCTATTTTAATGTTTGATTTTGACCCAAGTTATATGATGAAAAACCTGTTGCTCAGGGTCAGGGACTCTAGGAATGGGCAGAGAGTGAGTACCAGGTCTGAGCAGCTAGATCTCAGGGAACTGATTACTTTGACCAAATTTCTGGAAACTGGATGTGTATGGTCACTGTTCTTAAATTTTGGTTGAGTGGAGGGCCTGAGACTTTCCAAATGATCATTTGGTTTGTGGGTTCCCAGATCACTTCAGGTGGGGAAAAGTGCTTCCATTCAGCCAGGCCAGCTCTTTCAATAAGAGCCCTTCCCTTGGTTATCTGTAAGTCTGCTGCTTGTGTCTGTTCTCCTAAGCCAGCCAAACAACGGGCCAGAGCAAGTCATTCCCCAAAAAGGAATCGAATGACCTCTCCAGGGCTCAGTCATCACCTGCCACTCTTTGAAAAAGAATATGCTGCAAAATACAAAAGAAATTTGACTATGGGGAGAGCACACCTTCTGTCAAATTACCTTCTGGATTGGGGGGAGCCTTCTACTCTCTCGATGAACAGCCTCCAGGGTCTCGATGTGCATTGCTACAATTCCTAGATGGATTCAGAGTATTTAGGGTAAAATGGCATAAAAGAAGTAGAAACACACAAATGAGTTCTGAAATCCTATTTTAAAATAGTAATAAATTTAAATAGATATTACAGTTTAGAATCTATGACACCTTCTTCAACCTTAGTTCAAATGTCCTATCTTACATGAAAGTCTTTCCTCATATGGTTACCTGTTTGGACTTCCTCCCCCCCCCCCCAAATTATCTAATATTGATTTTGTATATATTTTGTATCAATTTGTGCATAGTTGTTGTTCCTCCAGCAGAAAAGGAATTCATCAAGAGTAAGGACTATTTTTTTGTCTTTGTATCCTGGTACTCAGCCCAGTGTTTGAGTAGGGCAAGAGTAAATACTTAATCTATGGATTATTCAGGTGTTGACCAGAGAGGCTAAAAGTTCTGACCCTGAAGTCAAAGGACCTTAGACTGGCTCCTAGCTTGTATGCTTATTTACTGAGCAATGTGACTTTGGGCAAGTCACTTAACCTTTAGGGTTGCAGGCTCCCTATCTATAAATCGAGGAATGATTCCTTTTATAATTCTAGATCTATGACTCATAAGTCATGGGTTGAACCAAAGCAGCTATAACAACAACAACAACAACAACAGGTAATTAAACCAAAAAAGGTAATTAAAAAATTCAGAAGTCTGAAAAATCTGCATGGCTGTTACCTGGTATCATGCAGTGAAGGCTCTTGATGTGATCCTGAGTAACTCCACTCTCAGTACAAACTTTATCAATAAACCGGGTAATGAAACGCACAACAGAATTGGCGATGTCACTGTTCTCTGAATCCTCAAAGCCACTCTCTGTGTCATAGCTCTCGGCAACACTTCCTGCAATGCTGAGATATGCAAGCAATAGAAATGGTTAACACTTGGCTGTCCCCAATTGACAAGCTATCAAAGGATATGAATTGGCAATTTTCAGAAGAAGAAATCAAAGCTATCTATAGTCATTAAAAGTGCTCTAAATCACTCATTATTAGAGAAATACAAATTAAAACAACTCTGAGGTACCACCTCATACCTATCAGATTGGTTAATATGTCAGAAAAAGAGAACGACAATTGTTGGAAGGGGTGTGGAAAAATTGGGACACTAATGCTCTTTGGTGAAATTGTGAACTGATCCAATCACTTTGGAGAACCATTTGTAACTATGCCCAAAGGGCTATAAAACTGCATACACTTTGAACAGCAAAACCACTACTAAGTCTTATGCCAAGTAAGAAATGACTAGCAAGAGGCTATTGAGTCGTAGATGTTTTGGAGGCTTCTTATTGGTTTCTTCTTTTGTTTATTTTAAAATACTCTATGTTTCTCTATAATTAGCAGCAGAAAAATCTATGGAAAAAATCTAAGGAATAGTAATATACAGATCTCAGTCCTGACAGCAGGTGTTCTTTTACTTTTTTGTGTACTAGACCCCTCTGGCAGTCTAATGAATTCTATAGATCCCTTTACAAATAACATTTTTTAAACAACTGAAGGAAATGCTAAATTTCAGTTCAAGGTTAGTGAAGATAAAGATGTAATTTTTTTTCCCCATCCAAGTGCAGAGGCATCCTGACATTTGTCCACAGATCACAGGTTAAGACTCCTTGATCTATAGAAAAGGGATGAAATTGGGAAACTGTGTTCCCTTCTTCAGGAGAGCTGCATGTGGAAACATAGGGCCAAATATGGGCTGGTGGCATCAAGACCAAAGGGAGAAGGTAGGCTGCCCTGGACAACAGATAAAGATGGAAAAGCATCCTGGGGAAGTGGGATTTGGAGCACCCTTCTTCCTGACCCATCTCTGCTGCAGTCATCACTATGTGAAACAATTACAGAAATATTAAATGCTAAACACCATGGTACTAATTCAGAAGGTATCTGATGCTTGATAAAGGGGGAGAGCACTCAGGCTGAAATAAGTGGAGAAGCCTTCCTGGAGAAGGCCTAATCAATCTTTGAATAACTGGTGGGATATGGCCAGATAGAGGTCAGAGGGAAAGCATGTGGGAAGACCCAAATGAACAAGAAAAGTATTGGATTTATAGAGGCAAAAGGGATATTTGCATAATGGAGTGGTAGGAAATAAGGCGAAATATTTACAGTAGGATCTGATTATGTAGGGCCTTGGAAATACAGCAGAATTCAGATTGGATGAGATACGTAATGGAGTCACTGGAGGTTTTGGCGATATTGAAAATAGTATTTTCAGAAGAAATGCTCTGATTGTGGCATGTAAAACTGAATAGAGGAAAGACTAGGCTCAGAGATACCAGGGAGGAAATGATCCATTTTAGTAATACAGGAGTCAGGAGTAGGCTGGCAGCAAGTGAGATGAGTAAAAAAGTGACAATTTAGGAAAGAAACCTTTCAAATGAAAAAGTTACAAGGATGTGATGATTATCTATCCCCGAGATGACAGAGAAGAAACAGTCAAGGATGAGCCCAAGGTTTCCAGCCCTAGATAATGGCAGAATGACTTTGGATTACCAACAGTACAGGGAAAGGTTTCAGGAAAATAAAGGCTGGAAATGTACTTCGTGCAATCAGAATAAGCTGAAATTGAGAGTGGATGAGGTTACTAAGAGAGAATACAGGAAGGAAAGAATACTGGGAGACATCCACTTGGGACAGGAGCAAAACAAGTGAGACAAAAAGGGTGACAGGTAAACTGGAAAGGCAGGAGAAGAACAAGGCCAAAGTAGGGTCACAGCATCCAAAGGCAGGGAGCATCCCCTCATTTCTCACCTGGCTGAACTACTTTGGGACTTTTCTGACGTCTCCACCATGCCTCATTAATGGGGGAGTGGGAGAGGGATGTGAATTCCAAACCCTCATTTAAGCAGAGAGCTTAGATCAGACAATCTCATTCTCACCTGGTCATGCAATAGTCTGGGAAGTCCCAAAGTATTAGGACTTCTCTGACTGACTTTTCTATCATGCTCCCATGTTAGGTACCTTCCCCTCCGCCCGACACACTACAGCTTCCTTTTCTGTGTTCTCTTCCCCCATTAGAATATAAGCTCCTTGAAGAAAGACTATTTAAACAAATATTTGTATCTCTGGCACTTAGCACAGTGCCTGGCATATAGCAGATGCTTAACAAATGTTTATTGACTACTGACTCAAGACAGAGAATAAACAGTCAAGGCATCAAATGTGGCAGGGGTTAAAGCTGATGGAGACATGAAACAGAGCCACTGGGTTTGACAAAAAGGAGGCCACTGTGATCCTGAAGGGACTAATTAATTTCACTATGATGATGAGGGGAAAAGAGAAAGATTGACGGGAAGGATGGATTAGAAGTAGATAGAACAGATATAAATCATAGATAGGTTCATGGTGTTTGACAGTATTTAGAAAGAGAAATAGAATCCAGTAAAGCTCTTTTAAGCTGAGGAAATGATCGTTCTGAAATGACACTGAGATGTCAAGATGATATTCTATAGGAAAAACCTCCTCTTTAAGAATATATTGGCCCAAGACCATCCAATAGTCTCCATGCTCTCTCTTGTTCCCAAACCTGTTTGTGACAATGCTGTTGCTCCCGCTCTCCCAGTCTCCAGTGGCAGATGTCCTCAGGAGTTTGTTTTTACTTGTGTCCAGTGGTACCAGCAGGTTGACCATGAGGTTTGCAAAGTGGATTGCCTGGCTAAAGACTGTACTCTCTTCCTTTTGCACCAGCTCCTGCTGCATCTCTTTGCTCAGTGTAGGCCACAAGCGCAGCTGCTCTGCAGCCAAGTCCATTGCAGTCTTCTCCTGGTCTGTGCTTTTCAGAATTTTCTCCTATGAAATGTATGACATTCAAGAGAAAATACTAATCACTTAATGTAATCCAAAGAGTGAGAAAGATTGTTAAAAATGCAGAACATTTCAATAGATTAACGTTTGGATAACTATAACTGGTTGTGTAAAAAATAAATTAAAATGGGTGGGGGAAGAGGCAAGAGGCCCACCTATTATTCTCTACCAAATTACCCTCCAAAAACCTATGATATAACACCTCAAAATGCATTCTGGAGCAGCATCACCCACAAAAAGATGAGGAGAAATAATTTTTCTACCCAAAACAATTTAGAAGGCCAGCAAGACAAATTTCTTGCATTGGGGTGGAAATGGAGTGCAAAGCAGCATGCCAAGGCAAGCCTCACTGGGGCAATAGGCCTTGGGGGCAGCTAAATTAGCATCAAAGGCTTACAGAGCTCTTAGCCACTGACGGTGGTGGGTGAAGAGGTTGGGCAACTTTTTTCCCTTTCTTCATTTTATTTTTGTTTGAGATTCCTTCCACAAAACGATTAATATGGGAAAATGCTTTATATGATTGCACATATAAAATCTATATCAGATTGCTTACCATCTCAGGGAACAGGAAGGGGGAGGGAGAGGATTCAAGACTCAAAATCCTTTTTAAAACGTTAGAAACTAATTTTACATGTAACTGTCAAAAAAACTAAACAAATATGGAGTTAATTTTAATTCTTAGTATTTTAATGAAACTCTAATAAGGGTTCAGTGAAATTAGGTAGATTTCCCCTTCATCTGTAAGCCTAATCACTTCCAATGTATTAATTAAGGTAAATAATTGGCTTACTGTTCCCTGAAACAATGTTGAAGTACTAGCTTTTTAGTGTGTTATTACAGATGGCTGTGATAGAAAATACTTAATTTTCTTGGAAGTAAGGGCAGTACAGTTGAATATAGTATTTCTAAAGTGATTTTTTCTTCTAGAGCAGGGTGCCCTACCAGGTTGAACATCTAGGTCTTATCAGAATTAAATTATATGGAATGAATTTTTTTTTGAGGGGGAGTGGTATATGGGTAAGGATTTGTTTGACTTTAGCTATTTAAGACAAATAGAAAGGACAGAAACACAAACTTTAGTGTTTGATCTACTAATTACTTTGAAAAAAAAGTTACTACATGTTTAAAAAGCCTACCGATGGGACACAGTCTAATTTGATTTCAAAAGCAATGACAGACATACTTATCTTTAGTAGTCTATGAGGAAAGAAATATATCTATCGAAAGTCAATTCTTAATCAAATCATATATTTCAAAGGAAATGCAGCAAAACATACTTCACTTACCATTCAATAATCATTTAGATTATGAGATATGAGAGAAATGATTATAAAAATTGAGCTTTTACCAGCTGGATGAATGAGAAGGCACCTAATCACAACTCTCACCTGGGGCCATTAGGAGTAGAATGCTAGTTTAGTTAAGATTCTAGCTGTATGTGCCCAAAGTGGGAACTTCCAATGACTAAACTTTGAAGGCTCATTGTCACAATCATGTGTCTAGTCGACTCTCATAATGGAAGAATAACTATAATAATACACATTGATAAAAAGCAGTGTTTAAGCCCCTAGACAGTAATGTTTGCCCAAGGTGTTCCATCCAGCAATCTCTAATACATAAATGCAATGCATCTTTCAATTAAATGCAGGGCCAAAGAGTTGCCTCTTTAAAATTATCTTCTATTGTCATACAAATAGGACCTACACTCACATGTCAGATGAAGCACAGAAATTACATAAACCAAATCAGCACAACCCCATCCTGGTCATAGGAAGTATTCTGTTATATACTTGGATAGAGCACTCGGCACAGTGCCTGGCACACAGTGAGGTCTTGGTAAATTTTTGTTGACTTAGTAAAAGAAAAGGCACAATCTCTGCCCTCAGAAGAACTCTCTGAGGTAGAGTTGTGGGGGCAGGACAATATAGGATTTAATATAACAATATTTAATCAACAGGTACTTATTTAAAATGGCAGTTATGAGCCAGGCAGTATGGCAGGCCCCGGGATACAAAGACAATAAAAGAAACAGTCCCTGCCTTTCAGGAAGCTTACATTTTATGGGGACGGGGAAATAACATGTACATGAATAATCATGTCACGGGGCCATTATGTTACATATGCTTAACTGAGGTACAAATACAATGCTGCTATAGTCCGGGGAGGAAAATAGAACCTCTGGCTGGAATTACAGGAGGTTTTGTAAAGGAAATGACATTTAAGTTGGAGTAGGAATGATGAGTTGGATTTTAATGGGTGGTGTTGTGGGGTGGGGAAAGAAGGAAGGATTCCAGGAAGTGGAATGAGGAATGAGGAAGTCATGAAAGCAAGAAAGCAATACATTGGGGACATGATGGATAAGCCAATGTGTTCTGCTGGTTGAGATATCAATTCATAGAACTTTTTTTTTTTTTAAACCCTTACCTTCCATCTTGGAGTCAATACTGTGTATTGGCTCCAAGGCAGAAGAGTGGTAAGGGCTAGGCAATGGGGGTCAAGTGACTTGCCCAGGGTCACACAGCTAGGAAGTGGCTGAGGCCAGATTTGAACCTAGGACCTCCCGTCTCTAGGACTGGCTCTTAATCCACTGAGCTACCCAGCTGCCCCCAATTCATAGAACTTTTAAAGATTTCCATTTAAATTGCTAGCTGAGCTATACGCTTGAAGAGATTCTTTCCAATAGTGTACAGTTCCACTGAAAACTGCTGAGCGGAGCCACCATGGACAGAAAGGACTTGTGCTGTAACTTATTCAATGGCAGTACAGCTGAGAGAGAGCTGGTTACCCAAATCTGACTGCGGAGGATCTGCGTTACATCTCTCTTTTATTCCTGTTTCTGTTGAAAGTGCTTTCCAGTTATTGGCTTGTGCATAGCCGTAATTGGTGTCTTCTTCACCTGTCACTAAACATTACTTTAGGTAGCCAGATCTTTTGAAGTATGGACAAAAGTCCACAGAATTTGCAGTCATCATTTCCCAAGTGTTTGTTCTCTTCCAACACCTTAAGTCCCCTCTGAGGGGCACTTGGGTTCCTTCTAGTTTTTCATGATTATAAATAGCACTTCTAGAAACCATCTCTGTACAAATTACTTTTTCCCCCTTGGGATTTATATCCTTGGGCTATCTGTTCCAAAGTGGAATTTTCAAGTCAGAGGCACAGTTTTGTAGCTCTTGTTACATGCTGCCAGACTGAGCTCCCCAAAGGTGGAACCAATTCACAGAGCCACCAGCATTATGCCAGAAGGCCTGCAGGGCTCTGGCAATAGTGTCTTGGTTACTTTAAGAGGACATTTATAAAAGGAGAACTTTGTAATAGCATAGACTTAAAGGGAGAGATTTTTAGGATGCTCCTTACCTCGGTTTTCCAATAACTGTTCCCCTAAAGAGTCACAATGGGTTCTTATTTGTTAAAATTCAGTTCTTATGAACTGTTCAAAGATATTAATACAAATAAACATGATACCAGAAATTAACCTAGAAAATAACAAGCAAAAAACCCAAAGCATCTGAGTTTGTTTTGGGAAATTGTGACTGTCTGTTTAAAAATTCTCTTCCATTGTAGTCTGAATTCTAGTTCACAAAGACATTTCATATTTTCTCACCTTTAGCTTCAAGTATGATAAATGATTGTCTTCCTTGGCTGAGAGGTACAGGGAGCGAACTTGATTTTGCACATTATTGTAAAATGTTGTCTCCCAAAACTGTTGATTAGTCCATATGGGGTGGTCCTGCACACAGGTATAAGCAAACTGACTGACTCCTGGGGCGAGTTTCTGTGAGAATACACAAAAAAGCAACCATCAGTGTGGAAACAATTTAAATCACCCAAAAGAACATCTCTAACAACGTTTACTCAAAGAATGTTTCTAGTAACATTTATCTCCACCCCCAATTGCATGTAAAAACAATTAACCTTCACTTTCTAACATTTCGAGTTCCAAATTCTCTTTTTCCCTAGGATGGTAAGCAATTTGGTATACGTTTTACATGTGTGATAATGCAAAACTTATTTCCACATTAGTTCTGACATGGAAGGAGATACATCAAATAACAAAGAGCATAAAGAAAATAAAGTGAAATAGAGTAGGTTTCGATTTGCATTCAGTTTATGTTAATAATTTCTTTGGAGATAGAGAGCATTTTTTTCATGGATCCTCTGGAACAGTCCTGGATCATTGTATTGCTGGGAACAGCTATCTTTCACTGTGGATTATCATACACTATTGCTATTACTGGGTACAATATTCTCCTGATTCTGCTTATTTCACTCTGTATCATTTCATGTAGGTCTTCCAGGTTTTTCTGAAATCATCTTGTTTTGCCATTTCTTATAGCACAATAATCTTTCATGGTCCTGGCCAATGCGGGCTTTGAAGTCTCCCAGTAGTATCAGCTTGTCATTGGTGGGCACTGAGTGCAGGATGGCACTCAGGTCAGAGTAGAACTGCTTGATGGTCTCCTCTGTGCTGGTCAGTGTTGGGGCATATGCGCTGATGACTGTGGCATACCTGTCTTTGCTGAGAGTCAAACGGATCTTCATGAGCCTCTCGCTGATGCCCACAGGCAAGTCTGGCAGCTCTTTGAGCAAACTGGTCTTGATAGCCAGGCCAACACCGTGGATTCTGTCTTCATTTGAAGCTCTACCTTTCCAGAAGAAGGTGTATCCAGTGTGTGGGTTCGCTGAGTGATCCCTCTTCTGGTAAGTGTGTTTCGCTTAAGGCTGCAATGTCGATGTTATATCGCGCCAGTTCTTTACCGATTAGAGCTGTTCTTCTCTCAGGTCTTGGGGTATTCTCTCTGTCAAGTAATGTCCTGATGTTCCATGCTCCTAGTAGGAGTTTCTTTGCATTTTTTCTTTGATTTCGACCGCTTAAAGGGATGACCCACCAGCCACAGTGGGCTGACCGGGTGTTTGTAGGGCAGGCAATGTTTGGGACACCTTTTCTAGTCCCCTCCCTTGATTAGGGTGAGCAGTGCTGTCCTAGAGAGGGCTGCTCAGTCGCCCAGGATGCTGCTGAACGTCCCTGCTGCCCTACAGGGCCAAGCGACCACTGGTCCGTGGGCCGCCTACGTGCAGGATCATGACTACAACTGCCAGTGGTCACCTCCACCTGTTGCGTCGCCACTCCCCTATCACTGCAGGTCTTGAAGAGGGTGGACGGGGTTAGGATAGATGAGTGTGCACAAAGATACTTGTGCGTGAAGGAGATTTAAGTGGAGAAGTCGATGCACAGAGACAGTCCCACTCTCTCGGCGTTGGAAGCCTGGGTCCAGTGGCACGAAAAGTTGTTGCACCTGGAGACTTCCTCAGCTGCATTGGATAGCCGTGTTGTCTTTTGTGCTCCAACACACCCTAAGCACTCCACAGTGCCTTGCTGCATCGCCATCTACCTTCTTGTTGGTTTCTTCTGCCTGTTCCGCTGAAGCAGTCTTCACATGCTGGGTGAGCAAGGCCCTGGTTCACCAGGGGTCGACGACCCGATGGCTACCCTCACAAGGTTTAGCCGGCCTGTCGTGGCCGTTGCCCGGGGTGTGGCCGCTGCCGCATGCTAGCAGCTACTGGGAGCCACAAGTGAGAGCTGGGTGTCAGGTGGGGGTCAGAGGCTGGAGAGCTGCCCTAGGAGGGCACAATAATATAATATAGCACAACAACAACAACAATAATAATAATAATAATAATAATAATAATAATAACATTGTCATTCTCGGTCACTGAGAGATTACCACTAATATAGCACAATAATATTCCATCACAATTATATTTGCTTCTTGTAATTTACATTTTACTTCTTGTGATGCTCTCTATCTCTTGTTTGGTGATAAATTCTTCCTTTATCCATAGATCTGACAGATCTACTATTCTATGCTCCCCTCATTTGCTTATGGTATCACAATTTGTCTAGATCGAGTACCCTTTTTGATCTTGTCTTGGTATATTGTGTGTGCTAATTGGCCTATACCTAGTTTCTGCCATGCTGTTTTCTTATTTTCCCAGTATATTTAGTCACCAAAGAAAGTTTCACAACACACTCTGCAGGACTAGTTTTGCATATAATCAACTTAATAATTCTACCCAACCAACATTTATTCATTGTCTGCGATGGCTGAAAGATAGCACTAAAGAAGCAGAAAATGCAAAAATTGCTCAGACAGGATTTAAAAGTCTGTGTGTGTGTGTGTGTGTGTGTGTGTGTGTGTGTGTGTGTGTGTGTTCAGGGAGTAGTTATCAGTGAGTTTGTTGGTTGGATTTGGTGGGATTTTTGAATTCAGCTCTGTGATTTCATTGGTTTAAAAAGCTCCTGATGGGCAGATTTCGATCTTCTGCCATGTCTACAGTTGTTTTAGAGACTTGCCTGGGGGACTGAGCACTTCAGGGATTAGCTCAGGGTTACCCAGTTAGTTAGTGTCAGAGGAGGGACTTGAATCCAGGTCTTCCCGACTCTGAGGCCGCCTATCTGTCCACTAGGAGGCTCTCTATGCAATGGTTCTGCCCAGTTTCTAGCTAACACATCTTACAAAGAAGATTCTCCAAAGCTCTGGTTTAAAGATCCTCCCTGGGGCCAGAAGTCCACGTGTGGGGAGGGAACCTCCTTCATCTCCCTGGCCTCACTTCCCCTCTCCTGCCTCCCCTTGCTGCCCTCACTGCCCCTCTCCCCCCTCCCTTCCTCCTCCTCTCCTTCTTTGTCTTTCCACATCTTGTGAAGCTGCCTCTTCCTGACTGGTCTATGAGCGACCACATCGTTCCTCCCCAAGATGGCCTTGGGCGCTACTTTGATTTACCTTGTGGCAGGCTGGAGTTCAAAGGAGTCTGAATGGTAGCTTTTGCTCATTTCTCATGAAAAAATGAGTGCAACGGCACGGTGGGCAGACTTTTTGTAGACTGAGAAAAGGCTGTGTCGGACGTGTGAATGGACAGAGTTGTTCTGAGAGCGAAGCTTAAGAAAGCAAGTGCTGTGAAGGAGAGGGAGAGCCAGGAGGGAAGACTAGGCTTGGAGTCAGAACGCTTTGACTCAGACCCACTTTGGATAATTAGTAATTGGGTGACTTTGGGTGAGTCAACCATTTTCCAAGTTCAGGATTTAGGTGCCCGGTGCTGGGCCCAAGTCCTAGGGATTCCAAGAGAGGCAACCCCAGGGTCCCTGCCCTCACGGAGCTACAATCTAAGGAGGGAGGCAGGCGATGTGTTAATGGCAGGTACAAGCAAGACATATTCAGGGTAAGCTCCAAGCAAGGCTGGAGGGAAGGAATTCGAATGAAGGGGGCTAAGGAGCAAGAAAGGCCTCTTGGAGAAGGTGGGCTTTGTGCTGAATCTGGAGGGAAGCCAGGACGAGGACCAGAGGAGGGAGAGCATTCCAGACAGGGGATGACCAGCAGAATGCTCAGAGCTGGAAGATGGGGTGGGACAGGGCAGAAAGGCAGGGAGAGGCCGGGGCCTAGAAGCCTGTGACATGAAACAAGACACTGGGCCACTCAGAGGGGGCTCCTGGGGCGGAGGAGGGCCTCTTTCCCTTTCCCATTCCCAGCGGGCTTCATGAAAGTGGGATGTTAAGTGAAGCGGCTGTAAGAGGGGGCCCAGGCTCCACAGAAACGGGGCTAACATTCAAAGAGTAGCAGCATAGTGGGAGACACTCAGGGGAGTCGAGGCCTCTGGCACTGGGCTCTGGGCCCTATTGTTACTATTCCTAACAAAGAACCAGCATGACAAGACTTTCTCCTTCACAACAGACACTTGGTGGCACCTTTCTCATCCACAAATGAAGCAGCTGCCTTAGACGAAAGGCAGATCCCCGGTTCTAGAGTCAGAGGATGGAGGCTCCAGGCCAGCTCGGCTCCCCCTGCCTGGGGAAGGTAGGCTGCGTGGGCTCTCTGGGGTCACAGTTCTGCTCTCTGTGAAATGAGGGAGTTTGGCTCCAGGACCTTCCAGCACTGAATCTAGGATTCAGAGAAGTCTGACCTGGGATCCTGGAGCCAGGCACCCACTGTGGCAATGGTGGCAAAGAAGAGCATTCACAGAGGCCCTCCGGCACCTTCTCACTCACACCTGACTTCATACATTTACTTTGGATTCCTCAGCGTTCTCTAGGGTGCCCCCGGCCTCTCTTTCTTCTACCGCCAGTGCCTTGGCGGCTGGGACTGGCTTCCTTTTTCTTGTTTGCATCCCAGGGCTCGACACAGTGCCTGGCACACTTAATAAAGTGCTTCCTAAATTGTCCCTTCTGGGTTAGGGACAAGTATTTTTAATTCCTGTGTTACAGATGAAGCAACTGAGGCTCAGAGAGGTCGTAACTTTCCCACAAGCAGGATCTGAACAAAGGTCTTGGACGGCTCCAAATCCATGCTGCTTCCAAAGAAAACGGTCACTAGGACGGTCCTTCATCTTAGGCAGCAATCAACAAAACATTCTCCAGAATCAGACTGTCTCATCTCCTTTGTTGAAGTGAGTTACTCTTTCCCAGGATCGGCTTCTCCTAGTCTAGCCAAGGCAGCATGGTGTGACAGGGAGAGAGCCAGAAGGCTCCTCAGCACGACCTGGGCTCCAGGTGGGCCTCAGCCTTCGTTGGGCTGGCTGGGGGACCCTGCACAGGTCACTCCCCTTCTCAGGGCCCAGGAAGCCACTGTAGGCAGCAGAGAAGGTGCTGGCCAAATGGGAATGCCCTGCATTGAGGAGGCCACACCGTAGATCCCTCGTCCCCCCAAACCAACTAACCAACCGACCAACTACGATTCTAGAGGCAGATTTGATCAGGATCATCAAGATGTAAAATGAAACCAAACGGATACAATATTTTCTCCCAACAACTCCTCTCAATCTAGGCAGTGGGGAGGGGCGAGATGTGGCCTAGGACAAGGGGGAGATTCTTGGGAGCCACACCACTGCCACTACATTAATCGGTCTTGGAGCAATCACCTCAAAGGCGACCATTTCCATCAATGAACAAGGTGAGCTCACAGATAAAACAGCACGCTCCTCCCTCCGTGGAACATGGGATCCACCAGTCTAGTGATGTGTTCAGCTCCTGACATATGAACTGCAAATGTTCTGAAACAACCTTAAGCAACACATTCTGAAAACACCTATGAAGGTTATGCTGTCTGCCCAGCCACTTCCCCTTAGACTCCCCTCTCCTTTCCACACTTGGAAGGACACATGTATTCTGCTCTGCCCTCTCTCCCTGCCAGCAGAGGGCAATGGCAACCTGCCACAATCTGATTGTCTAATGTACCACAGGACTGCCTTTCTTTTTTGAAATATACAATTACAGCAAGCCCTTTTACAAAAACACGATTTAAACATGATTTCCTAAGAAAATAAGAAAGAAAAGAAAAAATCTTTAAAAAAGAACAGTTGTTTCAGTTGTGTCTGACTCTTCATGACCCTGTTTGGGGTTTTCTTGGCAAAGATACTGGAATAATTTGCCATTTCCTTCTCTAGATCGTTTTACAGATGAGGAAACTGAGGCACAGGGTTGAGTAACTTGCCCAGGGTCACACAAGTAACTAGTTAAGTGTCTGAGGTCAGATTTGAACTCACAAAGCTTTCCTGATTCCAAGTCCTGTATTCTATGCACTGTGTCACCTTGCCGCCTTTTAAAGAGTGTGTTTTCTAGTTATAAATGGAATTTTTAGGCCTTAGAAGTCAAGGTCCTTTTCACAGTTTTGGTATTTTAAATTAATATGAAAGCAACATTAATATAGTTAGCATTAGAACTTAAAAGCACTGATAGTTTGAGAAACAAAATTCCTAAAAGCCCAAATCCTGACTTTTCTGTCCTTCAATTACTCTGACATAAGATAATATAGTCGAGTGTAAAGAGTATTTGGAACCAGATAAGTGGATTGGGCAAATTACTGAATCTGTGTCCCAGTTCTTTATATGTAAAATTAGTGATAGCTTAAATTATCTTTAAGGTCTATTCTAACTCTAAATCCTTGGTGTATATAAGATTTTCTCTTCCCATGGGAAATAATGCTCAAATGCATTTTTCCTTCTATTTGGAGATGGAAAATTTACTATGTATTTCAGATATGTATGTGATATATGTATGTATGTATGTACATATGTATGTATGAATCCTACAGAAGCAGGTAACATTTTTGCATGGAATTTTACAATACAGTTAGTTAATTGGGTACTGAAAGAATAACTAGGCAGGCAGCTAAGGGACTTAGAGGAGAGAGTGTCAGGCCTAGAGGCAGGAGAATATGGGTTCAAGTCTGACCTCAGACACTTCTTAGTGGTGTGATCCTGAACAAGTCACTTAATCCCATTGGCTTAGCCTTTGCCGGTCCATCAGAGTTGTTACTGACTCAGAGAGTGAGGGTTTAAAAAGAAAAGGGAAAAGAAAGAATGAACATTCAATGTCATCTTCCTTCCCAACCCGGAATAAGTCTGTATGTGATTTAGGAGCTCCTGAAGGTTCAATATTAAGCAAGGTGTTGTAGGTCTTCTAAAGAGACCTCAACAGACCATCAAAACTGGCTGCTTAAACAAACAGAATTGGACATAAAAATTTCAGAAAGGAAAGGTGGCACCTGGCCAATGTGAAGGAAGCTCCTCAAATAAAGAAGACTTTCCTACGGCTGGTGGGCAAGCATGCTCTAGGCCCATGTGCCGGTTTATCTAAGAAGGCTCTCTTTTCTCTGTGAAACAGAACTTCAGGGCAGCAAGCTGGCTGGGCTGGCTGCGATCTGTGACTCCTGAGGAAGGCACGGGGCTCCTAGATCAGATGAACTATGTGCCAAGGTGTTTTTCTGCAGCCACAAGCCTCCTGAATACAATAGTTACCAAAGCCTGCAGATGATCAGCATTTCCATAACCAAATATCCCCTTTATCCACTTTTTGGAGTTTCTGACTTTGCACATCATCTGATTATACTTTCAGTTCCAGTCATTGGAGTATTAGTCACTTCAAGTTTTTTTCAGTCTTTGTTTTGGAAACATTTGAGCTCTTCAGACCATCAGAAGGTAGGGGGCAGGAGATGTCTGCTCTATCATGAAACAGAACCATGGCATTCTGGGATGTCAGACTTGGGAAAGGCCTGTGGGATTCTCCAGGCCCACCTGGACTTTCACGTTTTGGGGGAATCATTTCTCTTATTCTTGTCCTTAAGAGGTGAAGGGATTGTTTAGCTCCTGACTTTTACTAAAAGAATAACCTTCCACACCGGGGCGGGGGGGGGGGTAATCTTTGAGGGTCTGTAGGCTAACTGGGAACATGACTAATAATGCCACTTCTTCCTGGACTTTGGCTTCCTTTTCTCTAAGCTGAAGGGGTTAGAGTAGATGGCAACTGAAACCCTTTTCGGCCCTTTTTTTATATGGCTATAAAACCCTTGATTGCCTCTTCTGGGATTGGACAGTGTTAAGTTTCCAGTAGGACTTCCTAAATAGGCTTGCAAAAAATTAAAGGAAATAAGGTGTACATTCTCTTTGGAAGTGGTAGCCCTGGGGCATAATTTTTCTGGTGGGGGGCCTAGAAATGAACTTTATTGTTGCTTTAACAAGTCCCCTCATTGTCTGCACTGTTAAATGCTTTAGAGTTATGTCCTTATTCTATATCTTACTACTTTGATCTCTTTTGATGCCTTGTGGTAGCACTTGGAGGACTAATCTTGGGTTCCTGAATGTTGTTCCAGCAGGGTATAAAGTCAAGCGGCTCCTACTCTAAGCCATAAAGGCTTATAGTTCATGTCCAGTGATAGACTCCTTTAGGCAGACTAGTTTGGCTAAATGTACAGAGGCTCAACACCGGAAGGTTAGCCATCATTTTTTTTTCCAAGCACAGCTATCAACCCATTAATGATAGATACTTAAGGTACAGAAGGTAAAGTAGGGGCACTTAGGTGACTCAGTGGAGTGAGGGCCAGGATTGGAAAAAGAAGGTACTGAGTTCAAATATGGCCTCAGACATACTTCCTAGTTTTGTGACCCTGGGCAAGTCACTTAACCCCCATTATATGCCCTTACTACTCTTCTGCCTTGGAACAAATACTTAATAAGAATTCTAAGATGGAAGGCAAGGGTTTAAAAAAAAGGCAAGATAGAAGAACCTCTACTTTTATATCATCCTCCTTCAAATAATCTCTACAACATCAGATAGCAACAAGAAATTATAATGTAAACATTTTGTGTCAACCACTATTTTAATTCTAATCTTAAAATTCCAATAGTATTTTAAAGAAAATTAGCCCACAATTCTGTCATGTCCTTAGCACTGAGAGAAGCAATATGGATATTAAAGAAACCCAAGATATGATCCTTACTCACAAGGACTGTGCTAGTTAGGAAGCTAACATACATGCACGTACACGTATGATCAAGGTAGCATCACATACAACAGCATTCTATACATACTGTTAAATATCATGTTAAAATGGGCAGACACGTGGACAGCAGGCCATCAGGAGCATCCTGCTGAAGGACACTCTCCGGTGCACACAAACAGACCAGAGGTGAGCTTGCCTCTAAAACTCTCCCCTTCCTATCTTAAGTTCCTCTTTCTTTTCCCACTTGAGGACAAGAAGAAAATGAGTGACAGATCGCTTCTCTTGGCGCAAATGTTGAAATTCAATGAGTTACTTCATCTAGCTTTCCTCCAATTTCCCCACACAGGCTCTGTGTAATTCCCCACATGCCTGCGGGAGCCCACACAGGGCGTCCCTACTCCTAAGTTGGCACGTGGCACACATTTTCCAATATAAATAATATTTAGATATGTTTGAAATAGTCCTATATTTCAAAAACCATAAACCCACTATCTGTAATGTCGCTCCATGGGAAAACCCAATCCAAGCTCTAAAAACCACTTATAAATGGGCTTTTCCAACTTGGGGACTGTTTATATACAGCAAAGTGCTATCATGGAGATACTAAGTGCAAAGAAGTCGGGAAAGGAAGGCACAGCCAGAGCAGATTTAAACTCTTTTTTGTACGGCTTTCTCCAGAGACTTCTTCTCTGCCACACTAGAGAAGTCTCTTCCTTTAGAACTCCCATTTTACAAATGAGAAAGTAAAGTAGGGGAAAAGAGAGCTGCTGAAGGCTAATGATGAATTAGGATTATAGGTCAAATCACATTATAAACGAGCTCCCAGGGGCACATCGGAATTCTCTAGTTCTACAGGAGTTTTGTCTGAACAAAGTAAGCAGGGTCCTTGCTAGGGCTTAGCATTCCTACTATGTTGAGAAATGCCCATTTCTGGGTGCTCGTTATAAGCCAGTCAGTGACATGATTAAAAATAACTTTCCAAAGTAAATCCTGGGTTCAGTGAAAAGTCCCCGGATTCACCAGTATCTATTCTATTTTCTATTTTCAAGTCTCGCAATTAGGATAATCACGACTGAAGACCTATGGGATAGTCACTAATCAAAAGGAGATCAGATATGGTTATTCTTTACTTATTTAGGCCAGAAGGTGGGTCAACACATATTTATATTCTGATTAACTACATATGGACTAGATTAGCCTGAAAAGTTTTCCAGTTTATAGTTCCCATTTATAAAGCACTTCAAAGTTTAGAAAATATTTTCTTTACAACAACCCTGTGGGGTAGATAATGATTAACTTCATTTTACAGAGCATAAACTGAGTCAAAGAAAGGAAGTGACTTAGCCAAGGTTATGTGGTCAGTGTTAGTGCCAGGCCTCAAGGCCAGGACCACAGGCCACAGATTTAGGGCTCTTGCCACTATCCCCAAGTGACACACACACACACAAACACACACGAATCTTGGCTTGGCCACTCAAAAGCTGGGTAACCCTGGCTGAGTCATTTCCTTTCTGGCCGAGCCCTTGTTTTCTCCATCTATAAAAATGGGAATAACATTTTCATCACCTATCTCATGACAAAGGGAGAAAAGTGAACTCTTTAGCACGAGCGTGTTATTATTTTAGGGCAATCTAGTCTAGCAGAGACCAAAGACCTGCATCTCTCAGCACTCACGCCTTTTAGGCATCATGGAGACTGGGACCAGCCCACAGGTGGTGAGGAGATGTGGAAAGTGCAAGCTGGCAAAGCGAATAAGGGAATGGATTGAAGTGGGGCCCAAGGGCCAGTGCTTGTAGCTTTCCCAGGTGCAGCTTTGCTAGGCACTAGGGCAAAACACCTTCAAGGCTGGAGTAACCACTTCTCCCTAGGAGGCCCACCCTACATGCAATTTCTAAGTCGTTTTTTTAAATAGAGGAGTAACGGGATCTATGAGGTAAGCCAGAGTAGATTGTTACCTACTACACATATTATTAAATTTAAAAAATCTTCCTCTCTGTGGAACTGAGGTAATGACTTGTCAAAGGCTTCAAAGCCTGGTGGACTGTAACACCTGTAACAATACTGTTAGGTCCTTCTTTGCCTGGACTCTCAGAGAAGACAAGGTAACAAAGAGATAGTTCATCCTTTCTCCATCACAGTCAAAAGAAGAAATATGCCAAGGGAAAGGAAGAGTTGATTTGCTCAGTCAGGTTGACTGCTTCAGACTCTAACCATACTTAACTTCCTACTTTAACAGGGAGGGAGTCAAATCCCAGGAGGCTGCTTCATGGACTGATAAAGCTGAGTTGTTTCTGCAGCTCATGGTGTGGGTAGGTCCGAGAAGGTAGGCCATTGGGCCAATCACAGAGCTATAAGGAACTCAAGTGTCCTGCAAAGGGAACTGGTCAAACTTGGAAAAGTATCTCTATTGCTTTCAGAAATTCACACAAGGCAAAGAGAATAAAAAAATACAAATACAACTGGTATAAATAGCCATGATTTAATGGAACTTAGAAGTTAAACAACATGGGGACAGTTAGGTGGCTCAGTGAATTGAGAGCCAGGTCTAGAGATGAGGTCTTGGGTTCAAATTTGACCTCAGATACTCCCTAGCTGTGTGACCCTGGGCAAGACACTTAACCCCCACTGCCTAACCTTTACTGATCTTCTGCCCTGGAACCAATACACGGTATTGATTTTAAGACGGAAGGTGAGGGTTAAAAAAAAAGAAGTTAAACAACATGGAAAAATAATGTCTTTTTAAGGGATGAAGAAGGAAGCCAAAGTACCATTGCATTTTTCAATATGACTTCCCCCCCTAAAAACTAAACTAAAACTGAAAAAATATTATTAGCAGAATAGTTTCTAAGGCAAGGGAAGCTTGTAGACATTTTCTATAAATACAAATGCCTCTTGAGAAAAACAATCATTTAGGAAGCATATTTTTCAATGTTCATTTTTCTTATTTGAATTGATATTGGTTTTAATTCAAATTCTGGTTTTGTCTACTTTTACCCTTGTTACAAATGGGATATGTGCCTAGCAGTGGGATCTATGGGCCAAAGACTATGAAACATTTGCTTACTTTTTAAAAAGGAAGATTTCAAACTCTTTTTTCAGAATAGTATGATTATTTCATAGCTAACACTGAGTGACTCCATCTTTTGTCCCTTTGCCATGTTGCTGAAATATGAGTCCCTAGTGTGGTTTTAATTCACATTTCTCTTAGTGTGATTTAAAGCTAATCAAATGAGTTATTTGGAGTAATTTTTCATATGGTTGTTAATAGTTTGAAACTCTTGGGAACTGTTTGTTCACATCTTTTGACCATTTACTTACACATTAGGGAATGGCTATAGGTAAAAGATATGCATTAATTTCATATATAATGTGAACATTTCATATATACATATATCATATATATATATATAAATACCAAATCCTTGTCAAAGATATTAGAAACAAAAATTTTTCCCCTAATCTATGTAAAAGCTTTTCCAATTTCGTGTAATCAAATTGATTTCTTTTATGATCTCCTGTATTCCTTTTTTTGGTTAACATTCTCCCTTTTCCTACAGTTGTGAAGGATCCACCATTTTACAGAAGAGGGAACTGCGCCCAAAGAGGAGAAGGGGCTTGCCCCAGGTCAGAGGGGTTGCCACAGAGTTGGTGTGTAAGTTCAGAGACAAGTCAGCAAGTGTCTGCCTATAGATCCAAGGCCCAGCAGCCAACAAGAGGTCTTGTGGGTCCATGTGGCCGGTGCTTTCTCACCAGTTTGGTGGTCTTTCCCCTAGTCCATGCCACCTGTGCTAACACTGGGGGCAGACCCTCCTTCCCACTTGTTCCCCTGGTGGTAGGTCACATCTCCAGGCAGCAATAGCATTATAAGGAGTATTATAAGGGAATGCAAAACCTTGGGGAGTCAGGGCAAGCATGTTTGTCTTCTGCCATTCCAATAAATGTGCTGAGTCACTGAAGGCATTATTTTTAGGTCAGCCTCTCTGACTTTGGGCTCTACAATGTTTTTTCTTAGCTTGGTGACTCCTCCACAGCTCTCCTGAATGACTCCTAAAAAATTCCAATAATGCTGATTCAGGGTGAGGATGCTGGCTGCTGGGGGATGCTGTGTCTACCAATTTCATTCAGAGAAGTGGTTAATCAGATCCTCCCTTTCTTTCTTTGGCTGATCTTCCTGTTTCCTTAAAAATAGCCACAGACTTTGCAGTTCTTTCCCGATTCCAGAATTTCTATGAGTGCCTACTTCAAGCTTGGCCTTGAGCTAGGCACTGCTATGAGGCTGAACAAACAATTTCCACTTTCCATGCTTAAGAAAGGCAGGACTGGGCAGCCAACGGAAAGTGGAAAAAGTATTAAGGACTCTTCCAAACAAAAAGAAATGCCAACGCACTCTGCAAAAGCTTCAGCTCCCATTATTTGTGTTTGTGATCAGCATGATATAGGGAATCAGGAAATCCACAGAAGGACGCTGTGGAACATACTCAGCTTGTATTCTTGTCCATTTTTGAAGCGGCACCACAGAAAGAGAGGGAAGAAAAGGCAAAGCTTTGCTTCTTTTGTTTGCCTGAAGACTGAGCCAACAGAAATGGCACCAGCTTTTACAGGGCACCTGAATGGAAGGGATCTCCACCTCCAAGTGCTCCAGGTGCTGCAGCCTGATGGACTGAGCCCTTCATCTAGTCTCAGGTGTGGGACCTGAGGTGACTTAGATAGGATGGCCAGCTTTTCCTGCTTTATTTGGCTTCCTTACACACCTCCCCACTTCTACTTTCTCTCTTCCAATCCAATCTGCACGCTATGCCAGGTTAATCTAAAATACAAATCAAATCACTTCTCTGCTCAAAAATCTCCAGTTGCCCCCAAAGACGTTAAGTGGATTCTGGCTATCAAGGCCCTCTCCCAGCCCATTTCAGTTGCTGAATCTCCTGCAGTTCCACATTTTTAGTTCATGCAGACAATTAAAGATTCTCCAGACATCCCTGAAGCCTCTGTGGCTTTGTTTGGGCCAGCTTTCCCCAATACCTGAATTCCCTTTTCTTTACCTTACCTGCTGAAATCCCATTTAGCCATCCAGGTGATTAAAAAGTGCTACCTCTTTTATGAAACCTTCCTTGATTATACTCCATTTGGATGGGGCCTTTCCCATCTTTAGGCATTAACAGCGCTTTTGGACTCACATTTATTAGTCATCAGTGTGCAAATCTCCTAATCCTTACTAGAAAATGAGAGACTGTATCTTACTTTTTTATACCCCGGCTCCCCCATACCGGAGCACAGGGCATTGTACCTCACAAGTACCCAGAAAACGTTTGCTGAATGAAATGATAAATGAAGAAGAATAGCGACAATAACAACGATACCTTTTGATTTTGTATTGGACTTTAAACTGCACTCAAAACATTTTTGGATAGACTCTATCTTTTCTATTAAGATCAGAAAGAAAAGCTTTAAGGCTTCGAAGGGAAAGGCGATAATGGGCCAAATGTGTACTTTAGCAAATTCTCCACTGAGGCTCAGTCTGATGAGGTGCAGTGATCCATCAGAGCCAGCCAGCCAGCCGTGGTGAAAGGTTGTGTGCACAGCAGTGCTAGCTGTGAATAAATTCAGTTCCTGCTGCATCAACTAATACGTATTTTATTGTCTGTGACTTCCAAGTGAATCAAGTGTGTGACAGGGAACCCCAAATGCTGGTGCACATCTGGAGTGTGGCCTTTAGTTCTGCACAACACCCTGTGGGAGGAGCACTGATGAGCTGGAGCATGTTCACCTGACCAGGCTGACCAGGCTGGGGAGAGTCCTGGAGGTTACGATTGCTACATGAAGCCTGGTTAGAGGGACTAGATATGCTTAGTCTTGGGGAGAGAAAGGGGGAGGCGCTGAGAGTGAGGCTGGGGACCTGTTAGCTGTCAAAGTACTTAAGAGGTCACAAGGAAGAAGAATTAGATCTATTCTTCTTGGATCCAGGGCCAAAGCTAGAGAGGTGCGCTGCGCACCTTAAAAAATGACAAGGAAGCAGATTTCAGGGAGGATTCAAGCAAGCTTCCATTACACTTGTCCAAAAATGGAATTGGTTAAGTCATAGGGGCAACAGCACTGAGAATGTTCAAGCCAATGGTCCATTGTCGAGGATTTTAAAGAAGGCATTTGCCAATGTTGGGCCGGAGGTTAGTTCTAAGTTGTAGACCAAATACCCACGTGTGACTTTTTCATTAGGTGTTCCCTGACAGGGAGTAAATGTCAAGAGTAAATGCTTAATACATGATTTGTGAACCCAAGGGATTATAGTATGACTGAAGAGGCAAAAGTCATAAACATGATAAAATCAAAGAATCCGTGGCAGGCAGTGGGGAGAGGGGAAGAATGAAAAAAGGGAGTCAGGGATAGAGAACAGGATTTAGTCTTTTTGTTCTCTGGTTAGAGATGGTCTCATTCTACTCAATCCTTGGCCACCACAGAAATATGTTTCAAAGGGAGGAGCAGACTTGAAAGAAGGGATAAAAATATTCCAGCAGTTAAGGTTTTCAATGGGGTTTACACAGTGTGTAAATAATGTCACTTTGTAAAATTTGAAGAGAATATTCATGCTAAATGGGCTGATGCAGTACAGACTGTCATTCCCACTTGGTCTTCCTAAAGGCTTCAAATTCCATTTCTGGATAACCTGATTTCTTATGACAACACTTTGGCATACATCATGCCCAGATGTCAGCTGCAATGCATTTCCCAGAAGTCATGTCAGCTTCGATTAGCTTCCTTGATGGAAAAGATAACAGATTGTGACTTTGGACCAAACTCTACTTTTTTCTAAGCTATAATAGGTTTGTTTTTTTCATGGAAAATAATCAAGTAAACCTGCTGCTCTTACACAGCTCTGCTTGGAACATAAAACCCTTTGCTTGAGCCTGGCTCGTGTCATCAAACATGCAATTGTGAAATTAGTGACTCAGGAAGAAGACAAAACTGTGGTTTCCACACAAGTGTCTCCTTAATAATCAGAACTAATGAGACAGCAAAACTGGAACTAGGGCACTTAGAGTTCAGATTTACATGTTTGCCTAAGAGAAGCAAGCGTTTGTCATAATTTGCTAATCCCGCTGCACAAAACTGGCACATTTTAACCCAAGATCTGGGAATCAGCACCGTCATGATTATTTTATAGAAAAACCCTGGTTGCATATAAAGTCCACAGGCAGTTGGATGAGGCCATAGAAAGTAAACTTGGATTTGTTTTAGGAAGAGCAAGTAAAAATGACATAATATTTTGGCTCAGGAAGGCTGTATAATTGCATAACCTGGGTATAATCAGTAACATGGAATGCAGTCTAGAATGAGATCTTTGAAGAATATTTCCATAAAAGGTGTTTTATTTTTATACATCTACATGCTATGCTGGTAAATGTTTAACAATCAGCTCTCTGAAAAAAAAAATTTGTGTGTGTGTAGGATTGCCATTACTCCCCATCACTTTCTTAAGTCCTCACAATCAATAGAACAATTAATCTAACCTTGATTTGTGACTTTGCTGATTTCTGAGGTATGAATGTTTCACTGAAAATTTAACCATCAATTTGGGCTAGCTCTAGCAGTCCCCTTGCATGTACTATCTTTTTACTTAGCTTTTCTGCTTCTACTCTCCGCCTTCAACCACCTACTGTAGCTGGATTATAAAGCATTCATTTCTTTTGTTAGACTAATCCTCAATTTAAGCACCTGAGATGGCTGGCTGTGGCCTGGCAGATTGCATACTAAATCCTCAGTCTGACTTTAAGGCTGCCAACATCTTACTTTCTCCAGAAAAGTCTTACTGGAGGGCAAAGCCAACACATATAACAGGCTCCTTTTTGTCCCAATATCTTTGTTTTAGCCTTTGGTGTCATTAGTACAAAGAACAATGGATCTGGAGTTAGGGGACATGATTTATGGGCTGTGTGATCCTAATTAAGCAAGTAGCTCACATCTCTGTACCTCGGGTTCTTTATCCACAAAATGGACAAGATGACCCCTATGGAACCTTCCCACTAAATCCATGAGCTATGATTCTTCCTCTCCTCTAAGCCAAGTTACAGACGATGTGGACAGCTAGGTGGTGTGAAAGACTGAGTTTGGAATCAGGAAGACTCATGTTCCTGGGTTCAAATCTGACCTCAAATACAATAACACTGTTTGCCTCAGTTTCCTCTTTTGTAAAGTAAGAAGGAAAATGGCAAACCACTTAAGACCCCAAATGGGGTCATGAAGAGTCAGACATGACTGATGACTCTCTTCAACAAGAAGCCTTTGTTAGTGCTATAGTCCAAATTCAAGTTCTTCTAGGAATCTGACCTATACAAATAAGGCATTTGGCTTATGGGAGAAATATGGATCTTATATCAGAGACAGGGACGTGGCTGAATGATTAAACAACAATTACCCAATTACATTGGCACCTACCTCCAATAGGGTTAAAGAAGGGATCACTTGATCAAGAACAGATCTGGACTGCTCATATTGTACAGAGTCACAAGAATCACACATAAAGACTATGTGCACATAAGTGTACAGAAATCCAATGATTTGTCTTCAATCCATGGAACACTCCCACTAAACCCCTTTGATCTCTATCTTTGGCCTAGGGAAAGGGGGCTACATATCTAATTCCTGCTGTATGAAATAGTTATATCCTAAAAATAAGCATACTTTGACTAGATTATCTAGATCTAGAGGCTGATTTTATATTGAATTAGACAAAGGGAAATGAACATTTTAAAGAAATGTACCAGTCTAGTTAAGGCTAAACATAGAAGTGGGTAGATTTCCTTTGGAATCAGAGGCTGTATTAATGGATATTGATTAGCTCTGCTAGCTGCATATTGCCCTTCCCCTTTTGGGTGAGAGGACTGATATAACCAGCCTTCATCACTAACCAAATATTCTAAATTTTGGCCAGTAGAACAACACACAGGAAGTGGTCACATCAGTTACATTAGAAAATTAAAGCTGGCAAGGGGTGACCAAAGTTTTGGCAGATCTAGAAACATCCCCATTTTCTTCATGGAAGAAGTTCAAGTCTCCTTTTAAAAATTTACTTTATTTTATTTTCTGTTCTAAATGCTCTCTAAAGCCAGATGCTTCCCTTACCTTGCCTACTGAGAAAGCAAGAAAAATAGAGTCCTTTGAATAGAAAAGCAAAATGAATTCCCACATTAGCCATATTAAGAAAAATATCCTTCAACCTTCAAAGTTTATCACCTTTTTTTCTGGAAGTAGACAGTATAATTTATCATGACACTCTGGAACTGTGTTTAGTTCCACAATGTCAGAGTTCCTAAGTCTTTCAAAGTTGTTTGGTTTTATAGTATTATTGTTATTTAATAAACTGTTCTCTTGGTTCTGCTCATTTTATATCAGTTTTTATATCAGACTTTATATCAGTTCATATAAATCTTCTCAGGTTTTTCTACTCCTCTCCCCATGACTCTTTATAGTCACTCACATAGCTCTGTGTGTATGTATATGTATGAATATGAATATATAACTATGTATATATGTATCATGTATACATGTATATACACATACATGCTCATGTGTACACACACATGCACACTTTTGGTCATTCTCCAATTGGTGAACTCCCCCTGAAATTCCAATGTTTTGTTACCACAATAAGAAATGCTATAAGTATTTTTGGGTATATGAGTCCTTTTCCTCTTTCTTTGATCTCTTTAAGATATAGATCTAGTAGTATTATTGCTGGGTATTCATAGTTTAATAACTTTGGGGGCAGAACTCCAGATTGTTCTCTAGAATGGCTGGTTTTGTTCACAACAACAATTACTAGTTGTAATTTTCCTTTTTTGTCATCTTGGCCAATTTGATAGGTGAGAGGTGGTACCTCAGAGTTGTTTTAATCTGCATTTTTTCCCCTATATGGCTACTGATAGCTTAGATTTTTTCCTCTGAAAATTGCCTAGTCATATTCTTTGACCATTTATCAAATACAGAATGGCCCTTATAATTTGGAATCAGTTTCTTATCTTACAAATGAGATTTTTATCAGAGAACCTTGCTGAAAAGATTCTTCTCCCCACTTGCATCTTTTCTAATTTTAGATGAACTGGTTTTGTTTTGAGATTTTGTCTTGAGATTTTTGTACTGACAGGTCCCCTTTCTCTCATTTTTCTCACCTTAATTACTTTGATATTTATGATCTTTTGTTCCTTTAGATGAACTTTACTCTTATTTTTTCTAGATCTCTAAAGTAATCCTTTGGTTGTTGGTGTGTATGGCAATTAATAAATAAATTTAGGTAGTATTGTCATTTAAAAAATATTGACTCTTCTGGTTCTGGAGCCAAGATGGCAGAGTAGAAGCAGGGAAGCTCAAAACTACTATGAGAATCCCCTTCAATCATAAAATAATACCACAAAATGATTTCAGGAGTGAAAGAACCAACAAAGAGACAGAGTGAAGCAACTTTCAAGAAGAGAACAACCTAAAAGGTAGGCAGAGAACATTTGGGGCACTGGGGTCAGAGGGGAGCATAACAGCAGGAGGCTACAGTAAGGAGTGAGAAGCAAGTCACACTTCCTCCACCCCATATCTGTTGTGCCGGGTTCTGAACTTGAGCCCAGGACAACATCCAGACCCTGAGACCCTACCTGGACAGACAGCGGTCCAAGTCAATGCACACCCCTTGAGGTTCCAAGCAAACCTGCAGTGGGCTCTGGAATTCCAGCCTAGGGCAGTCTGTGTTGAAGCGGCCTGATCTATGTGAGCCCAGATGGAGGTCAGGAGTCCTAGCCAGGGCCTGTGGCAAGGACATAGATCCCAGTTTGGGGTAGTTGGTAGATCCAAAGCTGGGTCCCCTGAGCCTCTCATCAAAGGCTTAAGGACAGGGCAGTCTGATTGTATATGACTTGATCAAGTTCAGAGTGAGACCAAAAGCCTACACCCAGAGGCTAGAATTTGAGCTGTGTCTGATCTGATCAAGTCCTCAGTGAGACCAAAAGCCTACACCCAAGTTTGAGGTGAGAATTTCAGCTACTGGATTGGTAGTCTTAAGGGTTAATTGATTCAGCATTGGGAGTAGCTCTCAGACCTCCCAGCCCTCATGTTATCATAGCATCTTGGAAGAACTGAAGCTTAAGAGGGGTACCCTAACCTCTCAGAGAACAGAACTTGCCTATAAAAAGGTTGGAAAAATGAGCAGATAACAAAAAAAGCACCTAACTATAGAGAATTTTTATGGAGACAAAGCGTAAGGCACAGACACAGAAGGGGACAGTGAAAGCAAAGCTAACACACAAAGTCCAAAAGAAAAACATGAATTGGACACAGATTCTGGAAGAGCTCAAAGAGGATTTAAAAAAGCAATTACGAGAGACAGAGGGAAAATGGGAAGAAATGAAAGCAATGCAAGAAGAAATGAGCCAAATGTAAAAGGAGGCTCAAAAGCTGATGGAGAAAAATCATTCTTTAAAAATTAGAATTGGGTAACTAGAAGCTAATGATTTCATGAGAAATCAAGAAGCAATAAAACAAAATCAAAAGAATGAAAAACTAGAAGAAAACAATGAAACATCTCATTGAGAAAGCAACTGACATAGAAAATAGATCCAGGAGAGGCAATTTAAGAATTACTGGACTACCCGAAAGCCGTGATTAAAAAAACAAACAAACAAACAAAACAACTTGAACATGATAATACAAGAAACTGTCAAAGAAAACTGCCAATATATTCTTGAACAAGAAAGTAAAATTGAAATTGAAAGAATCCACATATCACCTCCAGAAAGAAATTCTCAAATGACAACCTTTAAGAATATAATAGATAAATTCAAGAGCACCCAAGAGAAGGAGAAAATACTGCAAACTGCCAGAAAGAAACAATTCAAATACCATAGAATTACAATCAGGATCACACGGGACTTAGTGGCTTCCACATTAAAGGATCAGAAGGCACGGAATATTATATTCAGAAAGGTAAAAGATTTAGATTTGCAACCTAGAGTCACCTATCCAGCAAAACTGAGTATATTCTTTCAGGGGGAAAATGGTCATTCAATAAGACAGAAGATTTCCAAGCATTCCTGAGGAAAAAACCAGACCTAAACAAAAAATTTGAAGTCCAAACATGAGACCCAAGAGAAGCCTAAAAAGGTAAATAAGAAAGAAAATTTAAGGAACTCAATAAGGTCAAACTATGTGTATTCTTACATGGAAAGAGGATATCTGTAATTCTTAAACATTATTCTTTGTAGTAGAGCACATAGAAGGAATAAGCGGGTGGGGAAGTAAGCTGATTATGATGATATGATATGCAAAAAAATCAACGGGTAAAAAAATGATTGCAATGAGAGAAAAGGAAAGGGAGAGATAGAATGGGGTAAATAATTTACTAGGAATGCTAGCAGTAGCAATTAGAGAAGAAAAAAATTAAAGGAATTAAAGTAGGCAATTAGGAAGCTAAAGTATCACTCTTTGCAGATGATATGATGGTATACTTAAAGAATGCAGCCATACCAATGCTGGATTTATATTCCAAAGAAATTTTTTAAAAAGGGAATGCTTCTGTTTGTACAAAAATACTTATAGCCACACTTTTTGTGGTGGCAAAAATTTGGAAAATGAAGGGATGTCCTTTAATTGGGGAATTGCTGAACAAATTGTGGTATATGATGGTGATGGAATATATTGTGTTATAAAGAATGAAGAACAGGATGATTTCTATAAGAACTGGATAGACCTACATGAACAGATGTTGAGTGAAATAAGCAGAACCAGGAGAACATTATACACAGTAACTGAAACATTGTGGGATGATCAAATGTGATTGGCTCTACTACTAAAAGCAATGAAATGATCTAGGACAATTCTGAGGGACTTATGAGAAAATGCTCTCCGCAGCTAGAGAAAGAATTGTTGAAGTAAAAGTCCAGAAGAAAACTTATGATTTATCACTTGTTTATATGGGTATATGTTCTGGGGTTTGGGTTTTATTTTATTTTATTTTATTTTTTTAAATCCTTATCTGTCATCTTGGAGTCAATACTGTGTATTGGCTCCAAGGCAGAAGAGTGTAAGGGCTAGGCAATGGGGGTCAAGTGACTTTCCCAGGGTCACACAGCTGGGAAGTGTGAGGCTAGATTTGAACCTAGGACCTTCTGTCTCTAGGCCTGAATCTCAATCCACTGAGCTACCCAGCTGCCCCCATGGGGTTTTGGTTTTAAAAGATTATTCTATTGTAAAAATGAATAATATAGAAATAGGATGAGTGATAATATATGTATAACCCAGTGAAATTGCTTGTTAACTCTGGGAGGAGAAAGGGAAAAGTGGAGAAGAGGGGAAGGAGACAATAGGAATCATGTGGACATGGAAAAAAAAATTTAAAAAAATTGGTTCAACCTACCCCCATGAGAAATGAATATTTCTTCAATTATTTAGATCTACTTTTATTTGTGTAAAAGGTGTTTTTTAATTGTGTTCATATAGTTCTTGTGTGTTTTGGCAGGTAGATTCTCAAGGATTTTATACTGTCTTTGTATGGAATTTCTCTATCTCTTCCTATTGGATTTTGTTGGTAACTTACAGAAATGTTGATGATGTGTGTAGATTTATTTTGTATTTTATAACTTTGATGAAGTTAACTGTTTTGATTAATTTTTTTCATTGATTTTCCAGAGTTCTCCAAATAAACCATCATTCATCTACAAAAAGCAATAATTTTGTTTCTTCTTTGTCCATATTCATTTTGGCAATTTCTTTTTCTTAATTCACTAGCTATAATGAATAGAGTGATAATAGGCATTCTTGCCTTACCTCCAATCTTACTGTGAATGCCTCAAATTTATCCTCATTACAGACAATCTTGGTTCTTACTTTTAGACACAGGCTATGTATCATTTGAAGAAAACCTTCATTTATTCCTGTGCTTTCTAGAGTTCAAAATAGAAAAGGTTTTACATATTGTCAAAGACTTTTTTTTTTGCATCTATTGGTATAATGATATAATTTTTGTTGTTCTTGTTATTAATATGGTCAGTTAGGTTTTTAGTTTTCCTAAAATTGAACTAGCCCTGCATTCCCAGAGGAAATCCAGCCTGGTCATAAGTATGTAATCTTAGTGATATGTTGCTGTAGTTTCTTTACTAATATTTTATTAAAAATACTTGCATCAATCAATATTTATTAGGCTCTGAGCTGAAATTAGAATGTGCTATTGGGGTGCAGCAGGGAACAAAAACTACATATCACTTTGTAGAATCCAAATGAATTTATGTTCAATTTGAATAGCCTTGCTTCGATTCTATGACTTGTATTCTATCAGTTCCTTGACTTTTTTCCTGGGCTCCCTCCTGAAAGTCTTCTCTGTCTGCCTCTTGAACTCTCATTACTTTGGTCAAGTCACTTAACCTTTCTGGGTCGCAGTTTCTCCACCTATAAAATCAGAGGTTTGGATTAGGTGACCTCTGACATCCTTTCTATCTACGGGCTTATTATCCTAACATGTACACTGCCTGGAACCACTTGATAACAAAGAACTACAAAGTTTAAACCTTGTTAAATCTATCTTAATGAAGATGATGTGATCAAGCAATAATGTGATCAAGTCTTGAGTAGGCGCTGATTTTCTTTAGCAGGCTAAATTGGTTCCACCACATTTTACTTATATGATTGATTCACAAGCAAATTTTATGTTATCAAAGAAAATACAGAAGTGAATCCTAGTCCAAGTCAACAGAGTAACAATTCATAACTGAATGCACTTGTACATGAAGTATTTTAAAGCCCTTATCAAGCTATTATATCCTGTTTTGAGATGAAAGTGACTATTGATATTGAAAAAAATTCTCTGCAGTATATTGCAGAGATATACAACAGATATACAACAATGTATATGTTGTGGGCATCTCAAAGAGGATTTAGGATAAAGGTTCATAGGACATATTAAATGTTCTTTGAGACTAAGATATCTTTGAGAAAACATAATAAAGATAGAATCTAAGCTCAAACAGGTAAATGGAATTTGAACCTGCTTTTCTATTTACAAATATAATTAGGATAGGAATTATGCTAGTTAAAAAAGTTTGACAGCTATAGTCACAGGTAAAACAATCCCCATCTCAATAATTACAAAAACCTTCTTGCCTGGCTATTTCTATTGAATCAAATAATCAAAGGTATAAATTAGCTGTGATCAGTCATTCAAAGGAGAAGTGAAGTATCCATGGCAGTAGGTGAGAGCAATGACAGGTGTGACAGGTTACAGGGAGTCAGTCAGACCCTAGAGGGCTTAGGAGCAAATAGCAGTGGCAGGACAGCCTAGTTGTGGAATGGTACCAGACAAGCCCTGGTGATCCCGTGGGGAGAAGAGTCTCAATGTTCTCTCCACTCAACCTTAACCCAGTCATGATCTTGTGGACGTTCTCTGACAGAGACAGCATTGAGGTATCGATGGTAGAGTATGGTTTGTGATGAGAGCCAGAGCATGATTGGGTTGGTGCTTCACAGACAGTGGAGGTGAAAATAAGCGATAAGGAAGCTGAGGAACTGATGCCAGAGTATATGGAGGATCATCAACATGGAAAATGAAGTTGTGCAGCCATGGAGAGGAGAGGCGGGAAATCACAAAAGGATGGAGTGGGTTCTATAAGCCAGCAAACAAATGTTTTGAGTAATTTTAAGACTGATATAAAGAAGCAATATTGATTTAAGAGAAATAACCAGTATATTAGATGAGAAACTTGGGATCTAAAAAGATCTTTACAGGCTTAAAAACTACCTCCCATCTACCAAGTTAAAACCAAATACATTTCAGTTAAAAAAAATCAATAGGAGAAGAACAGGATAGGATGGCTTAATAGCAATTCACATTAAAAATACTGTGACATTTTTGTGGCTACAAATTCAGGTAGCGGTCAAATATGGGACAGAATCTACACAGAGCCCAGAAAAGGGCTTGTGATCTCTCAGAGAAACAAAAGATTTCACAGAGAAATAGGAGAAATGAAGTATATGAGAAGAACACCCAAGTATAATAGCAATTTATATGGAGTTTCTGTATGAACATTCCCAAGACAAGAAAGGATGGAAGAGACCCAGAGGCGACAGGAGTGAAAAAGAAAAGAAATTAAAGTAGAAAGATGTGAACCAAGTACAGAGAGTGTTAATTTTCTTTTCTTTTTTTAATGTCCTCAAAACCTAAGAAGTTTAGTGAATTACAGGCTTGATATTTGACAATATGTTGGTATGACAGCCTAAAAGAATTCAATCTTTGCATTAATGGGTGTTAATTTTCTAAGCAGACCTCAAACTCAGGTGTTTTTTTTTTAAACCCTTCCTTAGCTTCCATCTTAAAATCAATACTATGTATTGGTTCCAAGGCAGAAGAGTGATAAGGGCTATGCAATGGGGGTTAAGTGACTTGCCCAGGGTCACACAGCTGGGAAGTGGCTCAGGCCAGATTTGAACCCAGGACCTCCTGTCTCTGGGCCTGGCTCTCAATCCACTAAGCCACCTAGCTGCCCCCTCAAACTCAGGTTTTGCTAGAAAGATCTACTATAATCAACCTTTTAATAACTAAGTCCCAAGTTGGATGAAGCCAGCAGCGGTATTCTGGGCCTTTCTTCACTCTCAGAAAAGTTCCTCTGCTGAACAGACTAACTTATTTAGAAGATTAATACTAACTTTTAGGGAAGATAATAAATGAAGACCCTTCTGTCTTTTTGCCAGGAATGTTTATCCTCTGGGACCTCTCATAGGAAATGGAATTTATGCAGAGGCTTAGATCTGGAGAAAAGAAAATTCTTTGTCTGTTTTTAAGAATGTTTTCTTTTTCATTTCATAAACCAAAGGGAAGACTTCTTGGTGTTGCATTTGCTTTTTTGTTTATGCCACGCTCAGGTGCCAGGACCCCTCCTGGCCTAGGGCAGTGGATAGACATGGGTCTAGAGACATAAGCCAAGTTTAAGCCTCAGCTTTGCTTCCACTTCTCGGCCACTGAATACTAGGAGTCAGGCCCCCTTTTTGGGTCTCAGTTTCCTTTCTGGAGAAGAGTAACAAGATCTACATTACTCACTTCCTTTGTTAGAGAAACCAAATGAGAACAAGAACTAAAGCACCACATAATGATAAAACACTGTGAAATATTATTATTATGATTACATTTTTATAGTAAAAACTGGTTTATCTGGCAGTTACATGGCTCAATGGGTAAAACCTTACTTAAGCTCTCTCAGTCTCTATCTCCTCATCTGTAAATGAGTGGACTAATAGCCCCTACTCTATAGGGTCATTGTAAGGATCAAATGAGATAATATTTGTGAACTCCTTTGCAAAATGTAAAGCAAAATAAACATGGTGTGTTGATGGTTCATTTCAGTCATGTCTCACTCTTCATGACCCCATTTGGGGTTTCTTGGCAAAACCCAAGATTTGCACTCAGGAAGAGGAGTCCTTCTGACTTTGGGTCGGAAACACCTAGTTAGCTATTACAATAATAGTAATTATTATTTAATCAATGATAACTGACAATTTAGCTATTATATGATAACTGATGATCATGATAATTCTGTGATATTGATATTGAAGTGACTTCTGAATTGCCAAAAGTTAAAGTGTATTTTTAACGATTTGGGAATAAGTAGGTTTTGCCTAGATGGGTTCTGTGCTATGATATTGTTATAATGATCCTAAGTCAGCCCGGCATTTTAGGGTCTCCATAAGCTGTGGCATGCCACCATTCCAGCCTTATCTTAACAATTTCCAGGGAGGCAGCACAGCTCAAAGACTACAGGTTCTAGAGTCAAAGTGACAAGGGCACTGTACCCCCAGAAACCCGGCACTATTATCAGGGAAACTCCCTTGCTTTGCCTCCTCCTGACTCTTAACCTAGACACACCCGATGACCCCACCCAGGGTCCTGAGATGTTTACCCACTTTGATAGTCCTCTAGATTTAAGATGGACAAAGAGATGAATCTTTATGCCTCCAGGCAGGCCCCAGTCAGAGGACCACCTCACCCCACCAAATGCCTGAGGGACTAACACTAGGTCTTGTCCACACCAGGACATAGCATCGAAAGAGTACATAAACCCCAGAACTGATGTCATCTGGGGAACAGCAGCCTTTCCATTCATGCTGTCCTCCCAGGAACTGCTCCCCATCTTGCTGTCCCACCTTGCTATCCTCCTGGCCACTCTCAACATTACTTTCTAAATTAATAAATTTCTCTTTTTGTTTTTAAGCCAAGTTTTGGAGTCTTGCATGCTTGCAAAAGGTATCCTTCCCGAACCCCAAAGGGATCCCTCCCGCCCATAACAAAAGGACCTGGAGGACCTGAGTCCAAATCTCACCTTTCATACTGCTTGATTCTGGGGAAGTCCCTGAGCCTCCCTGGACCTCAGTTTCTTCAACTCTTTAATGAAATTAATGGATTAAGTAGTTTCTAAGATCCTCATTGGCTCTAGATTTATGATTCTGCTCTAATCAAAGTGCCCGTGGGTTTTCTGACTCTTCTCGCACCCCCTTCCTCACACAGGTTGTGTTCTTTCCCAGTAAAATGTCAGCCACTTCATAGAAAGGAACATGCCTCGCCTGGGGCTGTTGTAAATCCTGACTGGCTGGGGTCAGATCTTGGCCTCATGGCCCCAGTCCACCAGACTTCTCCTTTCTCAGGACCACCCCCCTCCCCCACCCCCACCTCCCATGGCATCACTCTTAGGTATGTGTCCCAGGCACTTGGGAGGGTGCTGTCAGGCAGGGGCCTGGCAGATGGGACTGGAAGTTGGGAGGGGCCTTAGAAAAGATCTGTTCGACACTGTCATTCTAGGGATGAGGAAAAGGAGGTGCAGAGTGAAGAATGGCTGGCCTCCAGGGCTTTGGAGGCCACATGCAGTGTTTCTCCAGATTGTGGTGAGGCCCTTCTACACCTCACTCACTCCCTTATCTCAGGCCATTTATGAATAAGAACAAAATGGGCCTGTAAAGCATTTTTGTTTGACTACATAGTTGATTCACCAGAACATTCCATTGGTTAACAGTGCTCCCTGATTAAAGCACATTTGCTGGGTATCAAGGCTGTGGAGGAAAGCTAGAGATGCAGTGCTTTCAGTAAGAAGCAATAAGAAAGCCCCCAGAGCAGTTCTGCCACAACCTAAGGTTCATCCCACCTTCTGGCTCGCCACAGTTTCTGCTGGCTGGTTATTCCAGATAACAGAGGTCAGAGGAACCTTAGATGCCATAGCTCTGCCCATATTACTCAATGCAAGAATTTGAGATGAAGGGCAAAGATAGTAGATTGGGACAATTTAATATTCAAAGGGAAGGACAGACTGGGGGTGGGGAGAGAAGGGAGGTTTCTCTTAAAATAATGGTTTCTAGAGAAGCAGAGCAATATGAATTTATAGGCTAGTTTTGATTTTCTGTTGAGTTGACATGTATTTGGCAAAATACACTTACACAAATTATTTTCTCAGGTGTTAGGTCCACTGATTTTCCATTAAGAAACTCCAAATGTGTTTCCTTTGGGCTTTTGTTTTTTAAATTAGAAGGGAGTCAAGTCTGGAATTTCATTGGGAAGAGAAAACATCTGCCAATTGGGTATTTGTTATGATTGTGTAAAGCCAAAGCTCTAAAATGAGTAAGACAGAAATTTTTTAAAGAGACTTATATTTATGTTTTTCAACCATAAAATCTTAAATTGGGGGTTCATGAATCTTCAAGGGGGTCTTGTAGACAGATTTTAGGCAGGTGTAGGGTCTGTGAAGTTGTATAGGGAAATAAACATCTTTATTTTCACTAATTGAAATTTAGTATTTCCTTAAATTATTAATGTAGGAAACAAAACATTATTCTGAGGAGTCCATAAGGTTTCACTAGGCTGCCATAGGGGTCCATAATATAAAAAGGTTAAGAACTCTTGCTTTAGGCTGAGTGAGGAATTTTCTCTCACCATTCCTTAACCTCCCACTAAATCACAAAGAATTTATAAAACACTATCTTCTGAATGACACACAATTTACTTCAAATGTTCACAGCTACACTCTATAAGCTGAATGTTCCCAGTCTGCAATGTCACCTTGAATAAGTCAAATTCATGTTTATTTCTCAACTCAAAATGGTTTCAAATGTTTTGTGAGGCTAAAACTTGAATAAATATGACCTTTTTTGGTTAAGAGCCCAAGTCTGCATAATATTTGATTCTGCAGTTAGAAAGACATCCTGGGCCTTTCTATGACCTATTTTTAGTAGTTTTCCATCTATATTTAGATGAAATTTGGAATTCTTCAAGGATTGATTTTACTGTGTCTTTGAATTAAGGCCAGGAGAAGGTATTTTCTTTCATCTCTTTTTGCTTGTATTAGAATGGTAACTTTGGCAAAGTACTCTATGCAAGGAGACTCAAGATTGGAATGTCTTATGTGAAGTGGGTCTAAGAATCATCTGATCAGAGCAAGCCCAAATGTTTCCTCTTCCAAGAAATTTCTTTATTAGCAGGAAGTGATTTCTCCTTCCTTGAATTATCCCTAGCACTTGATTTAGACCTCCTTCTATGTACTTATTACATTCTATTTTGTATGATGATCATCAATATATTTGATATATTTCTATCTATCTGTATATATCAGATCTGTACTCAGAGCTCCCAGCCCTCAGGCCATCATACCATCTCCAAAGAACTAGAACTGGCAGAAACTCAGAAAATAAGCTAAGAGTAGCATCAAGGAAGGACTGAAGTTTAAAAAGGGTATCCTAAGCTTCCAGAAAACAAAGCCTACCTATAAAACAGTAGGGAAAAAGAGCAAACCACAAAAAAGGCACCTAACTCTAAAGAATTTTCATGGAGACAAAGAACAAGGTACAGACACAGAAGGGGACAGTGAAAGCAAAGCAACCACAAACAAAGTCCAAAAGATCTGCAAATCATCTCTCTCTTTCTTTATGTATATATGTATATATGTGTATATAATCCCCCTAAAGGAAGGCAGGTACTATGCTATTAAATGTTGAACTTTTAAATGATAAAAAGAATTTTTCTTACTCTAATTATAAATCTTATTACTGTCATATTACAGATGAGAAAAACAAGTGACTTGCCCTTGGTAGCATAATTAGTGTTGAAAAATAAGTGAATAAATCACTGAACCTCAGAACTGGAAGGGACCTGAGAGACTCTCTCTTCTGTCTCTGAATGAGTCTAATACTTGAATGAGAATGTCTCTACAACATACCTGAAAAATGCTCATCCAGCTAGAACACCTCTTGAGCTGAGACAGGCTATTCACTTCTGGATAGCTCTGACTGTTAGTAAGTTTTCACTAAAATTGCTTCTTTGGGACTACTTAGTTGTTAATTCTGTCCTTTGGTGAGAACAAGGCTAATCCCTCCTCCACATGACCACTCTCACTAGTCCTTTCAACCAGTCCTACATGACATGGTCTCAAGGTTTACCATTCTGGTCATCCTGCACTCCAGATTAAATCGTGGAGCTCAGAACTGAATACAATATTCCAGCATTGTCCGACCAGGGCAGAGTAGAGCAGAGTAGGGTCTGGTCAAGCCTCAGCCCTGGCTTCTTCCCACCAATCACTGTCTTCACTCTCAATCACATGCACCTTAATGAAGTTGGAGAAAATAACAAAACTGTAATGTTTGAGTCCACTACAAATTTGTTACATCATCTTAACTGGGTTGCCTCTGTGACAAGGTGATCCTTTGATACCTCCTTAAGTGGTTTCATTAGATCACTCACCACAGTGATTTTTCCCAATTTTTAAAAATCTTTCCTCAGTCTTGTGGCTCCCCTTCCCCCCACCCCCTTCTGAGCTGAGCCATATCCAACCTGCTGACTTGACCTTTGTGACATCACTCTTACATTCCTCCTTCTCTCCTCTGCCACTGCCAACATTGAGGCACAGCCCCCAATATCTCATGCCTAGGCCACTGCCTGATCTCTTGCCTCAAAAGTGAAAAGAGGAGGAGGGAGGCCTTCCTCTACCCTAGCTTTCCGTCTCTTGCTGCATATGGCCTTTGGATGAATTCCATTCCACAGGGGCAAGACATTCATCTCCTTTCTGCTGCTGTGGCCTGGCCTCCAACCTTTTTCAACTGAGACTGATCTTTCCAATGCTTGTTGTCTAATCTAACAGTCTTTTGTCAATCCTTAGCCTTCTTGACCTCTCTGCAGCTTTTGACACTGTCAGTCACCCCTTTTTAGTTCTCTCTTCTCTCTAGGTTTTCACAACAAACTGTTCTCTTCTGGTTCTCCTATTCATCTGACTAATCCTCCTCAGTCTTCTTTGCTGGATCTTCATCCAGGTTACACTTACTAACTCGCTTCTCCCGCTATGCCATTTTGGTCAGGGAGTTCATCAGTTCCTATGGATTCCTCCATGATTATCTTTGTGCAGATGATTCTCAATCTACTTATTCAGCCCTAACCTTTCTCCTGGCCTCCAGGCTCACATATTTAATTACCTATTAGACATCTAGAATTAGAAATCCCAGGGAGTATTAAACTAAAAATTTATTTAAATTCAAAAATATTTCACAAACCAAACTCATGATCTTTCCCCCCAAACCTACCTCTCTTCCCAGCTCCCCTAAAGGTACCACCATCCTCAGCCACCCAAGACTTAGAACCTAGGGTTTTATTCTCAACTCTTTCCTCTCTCATCTTCCATATCCAGTATGTTACTAAAGTCTGTTTCTAACATATATTGTACATGCTCCTTTCCTCTGACTCTTCCACCATCCTAGTTCATTCCCTCATTAACAGACGATTACAGGTTGTTCTCCCTGCCTCATCTTTCTGCACTCCAGTCTATCTGTGAAACTGACCTTCCAAAAGCTCAGTTCTGATTAGGTTGCTCTCCTCTTTGATAATATCCAGAGGCTCCCTATTGCTTCCTGATGAAGTACAATATCAGATATGAATACAATACTGACTTTTTTGCTGTTCTCAATTCTGGTCAATTCTGCTTGTTGCCCTCCATGCTTTGTCTCAACTAAAATCCTATTTCCTCCATGAAACTTTTCTCAGTTTTCCTTTCTTACTTTTTTTTTGTATGACACTATTTATTTATTTTTGTGATCAGAAACATTTTATTTAATTAATTTAGAATATTTTCCCAAGGTTACATGATTCATGTTCTTTATCTCCTCTCCTCCCACCTCTTCCCATAGCCAATGAGCAGTTCCACTGTGTTTTACATGTGTTATCCATCAAGACCTATTTCCATATTATTAATATTTGCATTAGGGTGATCGTTTAGAGTCTACGTCCCCAATCATATCCCCATCAACCCATGTAATCAAGCAGTCGTTTTTCTTTTGTATTTCTACTCCCACAGTTCTTCCTCTGAATGTGGATAGTATCTTTCTCATAAGTCCCTCAGAATTGTCCTGGATCATTGTACTGCTGCTAGTAGAGAAGTCCATTACATTCGATTGTGCCACAGTGTATCAGTCTCTGTGTACAATGTTCTCCTGGTTCTGTTCCTCTCACTCTGCATCACTTCCTGGAGGTTGTTCCATTTCACATGGAATCCCTCCAGCTCATTATTCCTTTGAGCATAATAGTATTCCATCACCAACATATACCACAATTTGCTCAGCCATTCCCCAATTGATGGGCATCGCCTCATTTTCCAATTTTTTTGCCACCACAAAGAATGTGGCTATAAATATTTTTGTACAAGTCTTTTTCCTTATTATCTCTTTGGGGTATAAACCCAGCAGTGCTATGGCTGTATCAAAAGGCAAGCAGTCTTTTAAAGCCCTCCATCTAATTCTAAATATACCAAACTATACTAATTTTTAAAAATTCTGAATTTAACAAAAAAAAGGACATTTGCACATACAAAACAGACAAGAAAAAGACAACTCTCTAATATGCAAATTTGCTTTTTAAAAATTGCATTTAACAAATATGACATGTAACTTTTAAAGCTGTTCTGCTTTTTAATATTTTCTGCAGTTCCTTCTGTCCCTGCAACCCCCCCCCCCAAACATTTTAAGAAGTATCAGAATGGATATTTTTTTTCTTTTGGCAATGTTGTCTAATTTTACTACTCTCTAGCAATGATGTCTTCAGATTAGGTACACATACAGCAGGAAAGAATTTGTTGGATATCATTATTTACTAAAAAGGGAAAAAATAAACAAAGAGTAGCAGCACATATTGCCACATATTGAATATTGGGGGCTTTGAAATAATCTGATACCAATGGTCTAGAAAATGGGGAAAAAATTGTTCTGTTGTCAGAAGCATGCCAGACCTGAGATTTTGCTTATCAGTGAGACTTTGTAGCTAGAGATGCATAAGCAGGAATGAATCTGAACTATTTACTATCTAAAATGTGATTAAAACAGGAAAAAGCAAGTTGAAAAGCAAAATCTCAGTTCAGAAAACCAATAATTCAGGAGTATACTGAAGACATTCCCTAGACCTGAGCAAAGAAAAGACTAGGTAGATAGTGTCACAAGAGGGAATACTTTGCATATTTGCTCCAGAGGTCAAGCTTTAATAGTATAGATTGGATGTTGGTAAATGATATACTCAGGTTGAACAAGAATTGCAACTACTTAAACTCTTCCATGAATGAGTCAATGGATGTATGGAAGTGGCCACATTCTCTCTAAAAAAGGTACAAATCGTAACAAAGTCTTGGGAGCTTCCATGTCATTGTCATTGCCACAATGACCAAACTGTTGACAGGAGAAATAGCAGGCTGGCTTCTTTCTCCATGGTGGGAAGGGAAGGAAAATCAATTCTCAATATTTGTAGAGGTTTCTGATTTCTATGTGGGAGAATTTGCCTGAGATGACATTTATATTATGTCCTAAATACAAATTCTGAAAAGTGAAGACTTGAAAGTAGTCCAGTTTCAGTGTGGTTCTAATAATGATGATGAAGATAAACAAAGAACAAACAAACTGATAATAACTATTAAATCTAATATTAAAGAGAAATCTTATTGTCATCATTGCATTTTTCTGAAAATTTGACTATATTTTATTGATGTTTCCATGTAACATTTGTAGTGAGCTAAAGATAAGAAAGAAAATTAAATAACTGGCTTTTTGAACAAATTCACAAGCACCACAGAAGGGTTTATTTGAAGCTAAATATATGAAGTAAAATTTTAAAAGTTCTTCTGAAGAAAAAGTATATGTATTTAATTCACAGATTAGTTGGGCTGGCATGTTTTTGTTTTCTTCATTTTAGAGAGAAGAAAATTAAGATGTACCCAAGAAATTTTAAATATGTGCTCTGATTAGGCCTTCCTTCCAATTGATTTAAGAGACCCATTTAAAAAAGTTGATTTATTTGAATATAAGACTTCTTGATGCTAGGGAATATTAAAAATAATCTTTGAATTCCCATTGTGGCACAGGGCCTTATAAGGGCTTAATGAATAAATGTTTATAAATTAAATGTAAATGAAAGCAATATGGTTAAGTAAATCGGAAATAACTTATTTAAACTTCATTCAAACTTACCCTGTAGAAAGCACTTGTCAAAGGCAATAATGCTGCTGCAATGTTATATTCTTCTAAGGTAGAACAGTCCTTAAACAAAACAAAATAAAGAAATATGAATATTATTGCAGACATATCCAACTGAAATCCAAGAAGGTTGATTGTAGCATCCCTCCTTGGCTGCCCTAATCTTAGAATGATTCCTAGGAACTTATTTTGGCACCTGTCATTCACTGCTCGTTCTATCTCTGTCTATTTCAACCAGAGGACAAAAGTGATTAAAAAATTTTTTTTATTTTGTCTTCCTAGTACTTAGTAAATGCCTTGCAATATAGTTGTGGGTGCTTAGGAAGTGTTGGCCAAACTGAATTCCAGGTTCCCCAACCTCCTTTCTGGAAGGCACAGAGGAGGCAAGTTTAGCAGAAGGGTGATACAAAGAGCCAGCTGAGGGGATCTGTAAGAGAAGCAAACAAGTTACAAGCTTTTATGACAGATATGGACATCGCTCAACACAACACAGGCCAGGCTCAGAATCAAAGGCAAAGGTGGAGATGGTGCTACACCAGGACCTGAGACAGCTCTCCTGGGAATGACCTTGGTCTCAGATCCTTTGCTTTTCCAGCTCCTTTAGACAACTCCCAGATCCCTTGTTCTTGGTGACAAGCAGTATAAGTTTCTTTCCTTTTCTCCTCCTCCCTCCCTCGCTTCCACAAACATTTATTAAATGGGAATGATGAGGTAGGTGCTGGGGACAAAAAGTTGGTAAGGAAACAGTTTTTGTTCTCAAAGAACTAATATTCTAACAACTGACAAGCTTTTATTGAGCACCCTTACATGTGCCAGGCTCTGTGCTAAGTGCTGGGGACATGGAGAGAATAAAAATAAGGCCCTTGCCCTCAAGTTCACATTCTAATGGAGGAGACAACATGCAACCCATGGACATAGAAGCTACCGTGTGAATGGGAGGTAATCCCAGATTGAAGGAACGAGTGGTGGAGGGGACCAGGAAAGCCTTCTGGCTGAAGGTGGGATTTGGGGTGAATTTTGAAAGAAGTTAGAGAAGTCTAGAGCTGGTTGTGAGGAGAGAACGTTCCAGGCAGGGGGACAGCCACTGAGAAGGCCAGGAGTTAGAAGGAAGCAAAGGCTACTGCATTAATCTGAGGATGAGTTGACGAGGACCTGAAGCCAGACAGGGAATAAGAGATAAATATGAGAGATTTTGTGAAGGCAGAAACCACAAGACTTGGCAGCAGATTTGATTTGGGTATTGGGAAGTCAAGGATGACATTGAGGTTGTGACCCTAGAGGGATGGTGGTTTCCTTCGTAGAAATAGGGACCATGGGATTGTAGAGTCCTCTCTGTAATTCTGACTCACTGGGTCTATCCTCTCCACTTAATTTATTGCATAGGACATTATTTTTTTTATTTCCCAAGGGTAAGACTTATCTCTCTCTAAAAAGGTGTGAAGCACTCCCCGAAGGCAGGTACTACAATTTTTTTTTTACTTCTGTAATCCTTCAGCATCAGACAGTGAGCATTCTTGAGAATCATACTAGGTGGCTTAGCAAATCCTTGGAACTGATTTGAACCCATACTGAACTGAAATTGGATGTGAATTTAAATCACATTCTAGGTCACAGTTTCCTCGATGCCAAATTACATTTTAGAAAAGCAGGTCTACTACTGGAAGTTGTTCTAAGGTAGATCAATTTTATAGCAAAGGAAAATATAAGTTGAAAGCAAAAAGCAAAACAAACAAACTGCTAACAATACTCAATTTAGAGTAATTGGAAACACTTGGAAAAATCAACTTTATGTATTGTAGCTAAGATATTCACAATTAAGCTGTAATTCTTTAAACATTTTATGGAAATCCAAAAGATAAAAGATATAAACCAAAGCAATGAATACAACTATAGTTTCATTTACATTTTTTTATTTTTGTTTAAATTAGATTAATTATTTTATTTCATATGAGTTTTTTAAATGATCAAGTTAATATGTATTAATTTTTTTCTATTTCTGGGAGGTCTGAAATTGATATTCTTGACAGGTTTTAGGACTGCTACAAAGAGATACCCTGAAACTCAAAAGAAGGCACTACTGGGGGTGGGGAAGTATGAGTACCATTGAGATTGTGCACCTTGGGCTACTCCTTCCCTCTCTTACATTCCTTGCTACTGGGCCTATTATCTATGATGCTTTGGAGGGGAGGGAGGTAATTTCTTTTGCCAAGGAACTTATTTGGGGGTTTGACTAATTTTGACTAGTATATCGGGTATGGAAAACCATGCCATATGAGAACTGGCTAAAGGAGTCTGAAGAAGATGCTTATGGGGGGCAGTTATGGTATAAATGGGGGGGAAACCCCACTGAATTCCAAGTCAGAAGACCTAGGTTTGAATCCCGGTCAAGCAACTTATTATTCATGTGACTTTGGGCAAGTCATTTAAATGAAGGGGAGAAGATAGAAGACCTATGTAACTTTCTATGCTATGGTTCCATGTCATTTGACTCTCCTAATATGTGGAGGGCTGTAATTCAACTTATTCTGTGTGGCTTCTGAGAGGGGAGTCAGAGTTAGTGAGAGGAAGTTATTAAGAGTCTGGTTTTAGGGGGCAGCTGAGTGGCTCAGTGGATTGAGAGCCAGATCTAGAGATAGGAGGTCCTGGGTTCAAATCTGATCTCAGACACTTCCCAGCTGTGTGATCCTGGGCAAGTCACTTGACCCCCATTGCCTATCCTTACCACTCTTCTGCCTTGGAGCGAAAACACAGTATTGACTCCAAGACGGAAGGTAAGGTTTAAAAAAAAAAGTCTGGTTTTACGTTAAGAACAACAATGAAAAGTGTCTAGTGACAGAAGGGGCAACTTAAATGGGAGTGAGCTCCTTCATCAATAAGGATGCTTATGGAAGTATGGGTTAAAGGATGAAGCACCTTTTTACAATATTCCTATTGAGTACTAATCCAACCTCCAAGAGCATCCTTACTGCTTACTGACAAAAGGCCATGCATGGAAGATGACACTATTGCAGATCACATAGAACTAGTTTCACTAATAAGTTTCTATAGACATCCTTTTCCAATTCTTTATTACTTTTTTAAATCCGAAGTTCTGCTTAGCCCTTAAGAAAGGTACCTAGAAATTCCTAAGTCCCCAGACTTTTTCCTTGAAAACTTCTAGTTTCACCTCTGAAAAATTAGTTACCATCATTGTTTGCTAGGTAACAACACACATTTTCTTTAGTTTCTAAGATCGACAGAGTGCTTGATTTCTCCTTTAACCTCTCTTATTTGATTCTCATAATAATCCTGCAAAGTAAGGCTTATACATTTTATTAAGCAGAGTGATATAGTGGAGAGAGTGCTTGTTTTGGAGTCAGAGGTTCTAGGTTCAAAGGTTGGCTATTTGCTATCACAAAACCATACTATACTAAGGTCACACAGCCCATATTAGGCATCGGGTTAAAGCTCAGGTTTCTCTTGACTCCATATCTAGGACTCTTTTGATTATACCACAAGGCCTCTATTTAGTTTACATTAGCTAGCTGGCTGGAACAAAGCTATATTTAGAAGAAAATTTGAACTGATATATGTAATTCACACAATTCACAAAGACATAGACTGACTTCATACTAATAAAAGTAAATATGTTATTCGCAAATGGATTGGAGAACATAATGACTTTTTTTATAGACAAGGTAGATTATTTGTAAATGCAAAATTATTATCTCTAGGACTTTATGTGGAATTCACTTTGTCTTTGTATAAAGCTCTGGATTTTCCAGTTTTTTTCCCCCCAAATAATGCAAAGTTAGGCCAAATAGAGACATATTAAAACAAAACAAAGAAATATAATTCAGCAATTCCTCTTGCCAAGTGATTGTGACTTATATAAATTAGGATCTCGTGCCTGTATCTTATATAATTTTTTCCAGTATGGTAGGTGAAGAAAGTGGAATATTTTCATAAAGGTAGAGAAGGGCAATCACATGTCTGAGTGTGCATCTCTGCCCCTCTATGGTTCATCTCTTACCAGTCTACAGCCTACTGGTGGCTGCTCTCAGTTTAGGTCAGAGGTGAAAGAGATAAGAAAATGTCTGCCTTGCCTTAGAGTTATAAATGTAAATTCTCCCTGGTAAAAAGTAAAAGTAAAGCCTGGGCTGAGAACTCTAGGTTTACTTTGTTGAAGGTTTCAGTGGCTTAAAGCCACATGCAAAATAGTTTAAGTTTTTTACTTTTTTTGTTACTAAATTCAACATAACTATGATAGTCTCTTAAATGTATACAGCATTTATAAGTTCTTAAAAAGGTCTAAGGAAATATATAGTTAGACATTTCTTAGGTTGTTTACACAAGAGAAATGAAGTTTATATCAGGCTGACATTTAATTCTCTGACTCAGATGATGGTTTTGGGTACCTAAAAATGTTTTTGATTAAAAAAACAAAAACAAAAACAACCCTCTCTTCTAGACTGATCATCCAGAAAAATGAGTAAGGTTACAAACACCTTTGGAAAAGGATATGTTAGGAAGTTGCTTATTTACACTGAAGTTTAGGGTAGCAACATATTCTTTAAAAGAAGATAAAAAGACAAAGCCACAAAATGTTGAGATAGTGTCCCAAATTAAAGGAGTTGGCAGAGTGGATTTTATAGAAATAGCATTTCCTGTAATAACTGGCCATCTTTAGTGATAAATGCTTGCTCATGATAAGCATTTGCAAAGAAGATCAACTTTGGCTTCATGCTCCAATGTCTGCTGAAGAGAATGGGGAGGTGAACTAGATAAGCCTTTCTAAATTAAATCAACATATCCTTGGATAATCAATAGCTTTGAGCACAGGGGCAAAAAGCAAAAGGTATACTAGGAAACACGATAAAAAAGAACAAAACAAAAGCAGTCAAAAGATTGGGTGTAAAAAAGGTTTTTGTTTATAGATCATAAATCCTTTCTTCAAGAAAAGAACCTGGAACATGTGGCAAGAAACTATATGTAACAAAAAATTTAGTGGGTTATATTTTAATGTTCAAGGAACAACTCCTTTCTCCGTGGGAAACCTTCCTGAATGATTGTTGTTTGTGTGAGGCTAGCCACTGACTTGTTAAAACAAAGATAAAATTAATTCAAAATTATAAGATTAAAAATGAGAAAAAATAGGTATACAAATGAAACAACAAACTTTTAAACAAGTTATTGATGCTAAAAAAGGGAAACTGATAGAATGGATATAGACACACAGCTTATAACTATTTCCTAAAGAATATAGTTATAAATAAATTGATGGAAAGAGAAGATGAAAACAACCAAGAACTGACTCAGCTAATAAATATCTGATCTCTTTGCTAAGTAAAGAGATATTGTAGTCCAGGACAGATGCAGGTTAGAATATGATTAAAACATAAAATTCTTTGTAGAAACATGATGAATCACCTCATAAAACAATAATATGTGGAGAGGATAAGTAAATTTTAGGAATTCCTGGTGAGAAATTCAATTAAGGAAAATTATTATTAGGCACATAAGGATGAAACTGGAAGGAGAACAATAAATAGATGACAAAGAGAAAAATATGTTATTTTTCCTCTATTACATGTAACAACAATTTTTTAAACATTTATTTAAAAAAGTTGAGTTCCAAATTCTCTCCTTTCTTCTGACCCTCCCTCCTTGCCTGCCCCTCCTCCTGAGCCAATAAACAATCTGATATATATTTTATATGTGTCATCATGTAAAGCATTTTTCTATGTTAGTCACTTTGTGGAAGACTTCTCAAATAGAAACAAAAAAAAAAGAAAATGAAATGTAGTATGTTGCAGTCTCAATTCAGACTACATTAGTTATTTGTCATAGAGCAGATAGCATTTTTCATCCTGCGGTTCTGAGATTGTCTTGCATCATTGCATTGATGAGAATAACTAGATCATTTGTAGTTGTTCATCAAGAAATATTGATGTCACTGTGTATAATGTTCTTTTGGTTCTACTTACTTCACTTTGCATCAGTTCATATGTCTTTCCAGATTTTGCTGGAATCATCCTGCTTGTTATTTCTTATAGCACAATAGTATTCCATAATTCTCATATATTACAACTTATTCAGCCATTCCCCAATGATGGAAATTTCCAATTTTTGCCTCCAAAAAGAGCTGTAATGAGTATATTTATGCAAACAGGTCCTTTTCCCAAAGGAAAAAAAAGGTTCTTTAAAGATTTTTCATTTTAAAAAAAGTCAAATCTTTTTTGACTAGAAGACAAAGATTCTCTAAGTCAGAGGTAAGCAGAAAGTACATATTAGGCACAGGTATAAAATGGGAAATGGAATTTTGAGTTTGGGGAATAGCAAGTAGGCCAGTATGGCTGGCTAGAACTTTGTGTGTAAAGGGAAACAGTTCAGAGTTGGAGAAGCATGCTGGTATCAGATTGTGAAGGACTTTAAAGGTCATGTTAAGATGTTAGCATTTGATCCTAGGGACGATAGGTTCTTGAATTGTGAAGACCCTCGAGCAGAGGACTCATACAGTCAGACTTTTCACTTTAGGATGGTTATCCTGGCAACTGTGCAGAGTGAATTGGAGATGAAGAAACTGGAAATAGAGTTTGTTGCAAAGTCTAAATGAGAGATGATATAGCTCCAAACTAGGATGGTAGCCATCTGAGTGGAAAGACGGGAGATTAATGCAAGAGATGTGAAGTAAGAAACAACAAAATATAATCACTGATTTAAAATGAGAGTTAAAGATGATTTATAGGTGTAATCCTAGTCGATTGATAGGATAATCCTGCCCTCAAGAAAATGGGACGTTTGAGATAGGTTGGGTTTTTGGAAGTGGTGCAGAAGAGAATGTCTTTTGGACATATTGAGCTTGAGATACACATAGAAGGTATATAAGCAGCTGGTTACGTGATTGGCATTGAAGAGAGAGATTAGGGATGGACCTATAAATCTGGGAATTATATGCATAGAGATAATTGAACCTAGTAGGGCTGATATAATTCTTAAGAGAAAGTAAAAAAGTGGGCCCAGCAAAGAGCCTGATGGGATTCCCATAGTCATGGGTATGACAAAGGTGAAAATCCTGTAAAGAAAGGACGGAAGGATATGTGAGAAAAAAAGAAAGACAGACTAAGACAGAAGAGAGACACAGAAACACAGGAGATGACAATTGGTTTTTCTGTGCGTCTTGGGATGGTCAACAGTGTCACATGCTGCAAAGAGTTCAAGAAGGATGAGGAATGAAAAAAGGACTTTGTGATTAAGCAGTTAAGATATTGGTAATCTTGGAAAGGGTCATTTCAGTTGAGTGGTAAAACCATATTGGAAAGGAATGAAAAGTGAGAGGAAGTGGAGGCGATTAGTGTAGATGACTGCTCCCCTCTTTCCCCCCCCAAATCTGGTTGTTAAAGGGAAGAGAGATCGAACAGATTTCAAAACTATAACATAAAGCTCAAAATCAAAAGGATGCTGAACACAATTTGACTCCTTGAAGAACAGAATATTTGTTTGCTAACCAGCCAAAGACTAGAGCCAAGGAGATTTCCTTTAATTACTTTTAGTGCAATGTGGGCACTCAATAATAATCATGCAAGATTGGAAACTAATTTACAAAACACAAGCAAAAGGGAATGAAGGAGTTTCAAAGGAAATGCAAAAAGTTTCACCAAGTCTTCAAATCGATTTCTCTTGGTCTCTTTTAGGGACTAAGCATTTGATGTTTTTCCACATTATCTGGCAGAAATAAATGAATACTCCTGCATGAATCCTGCTGCTTTGTCCTGTAATCAATTCCAGCTAAGAACAGTGAAGAGTACTCACAAATACCAAAGGCATGAACCCAGGGAACTGTTTTTGGTTTGGGGGAAGAGATGCACTTTTTTCTGTAATTTACCAGGGAGTTGAGTAATTTAAAATAAATGAGATTAGAGAATCACTAACTCTGACAGTGAGTAAACCAATAAGGCAGCTCTTGTCCTTTTGAACTCCTAAGGTAGCACAGTGAGATATAATTTAGAGACCTTCTTGTTCAAAAGATGATGCAACTAAATGCCACAAAATTCAAAAGACTCACCCAAGGTCATATAATGAGTTGTCTATAGGGAATAAACCAACAGTGGTAGAAAGGGTAGGTCATGTCACCTCACACCTCAAAGGAAAAAGCTTGCATAAAGGGTTTACTGTTTTTTTCACTTTAATGATAAATGAGCCAATTTCAATCTGGTCATTAAACAATTTAATTTTCAAAAAGCCAGTGAAAGATCTCCTAGAAGATCTCCTAGTTTTATTTTAATTCTATTTGAAAGAAAAACTTTTGTAGAAATTACCTTCATTATCAATATTTTTTTAAATGGCTTTTGCTGCAGTCTCGCTAATTCTTTTTTTTTGGTAGTCAAAATTATTTATTTTACATTTTGTGACTCTATGTCTTGCTTGATTTTAAAGTCTTTCCTTTCCCAAAGGTCTCACATGTATACTATTCTGTGTTTGCCTAATTTAGTTATAATTTCCTTCTTTATATTCAAGTCATTCACCCATTTTGAATTTATCTTGGTGTCGGGTGTGAGGTGTTGATCCAAACTTAATCTCCCCCACAGTGTCTTCCAATTTTCCTAGCAGTTTTTATTGAATAGTGGGTTTTTGTCTCAAAATCTGGGATCTTTGGGTTTATCATATACTGTCTTGCTGAGTTCACTTGCCCCAAGTCTATTCCACTGATCCTCCTTTCTGTCACTTAGCCTGTATCAAATTGTTTTGATGACTGCTGCTTTGTAATATAGTTTGAGATCTGGGACTGCAAAGCCCCCTTCCTTTGTATTCAGTCTCGCTAATTCTTAAAGAATTCAATCTAATATTAGGGGGGAAAATACTGCTTACATGCACAACTTATATTAAAGTCAACTTGATGACAACTAACATTTGAATCACAAAAGCCAAGTTTATTTATATACTTTCTGTACTGTCAAAAGTTAAAACAAGAAGCAAGACCTCTATTCCCACACAAACTTGCAGCATGTATTTCCAAAGTTCTAACAACATTTTTCAGACCTTTGATCCAAGTGCAAAAGAAATGCCCATATTTCAAGTCCACTTAATTCTGCAATTGAGGAACTTCCACCTAACCTTCAAGTGGAAGTGATTAATCTGAAATATAATGACATGCTAAAAGGCAAGTATGAGGAAGATTCTACTAAAATTTTTATAAATGTCTCATGAGCGATGAATGTGTTCAATTAAAATCATATTTATGGAATGATGTCAGTATTTGGCAGTACTTATCTGTGTGAAAAGCCATTTTCAGAGACAAAATATGTGAAATCACATTACATATCAGAATTGAACATTTATGACCTATTTTGATGCTAGGAATACTAATTTTGAATCCCAATTAAGAGAAATGTTATTTCCTCCCCCCGAAAAGAATGCCATTTGTATCACTAATGGACCTGTATTACAAAAACTTGCACTCTGCTATAATGATTATATTTTGAATTCTGTAAGTAACAAAATTTGTGTAAATGTATTTTCTTTTGTTAATGAATACCTATACAATGTTCTTGATTTTACTTGTTGGCTTGTAAAGCTGAAATTATTTATTATCTGGCCTTTTTCATAAAAAGTTTGACGGACCTTTGGGAGACTTCTCTGGTTAGTGGTTGTGACCTTAGAGGAAGATCTAGCAAAGGAAACTGAAGAGTCCTTTAGATCAATAGGAGGGAAATTAGGAGAAGCAATGTCCTAACAACCTAGAGAAAAGAGTCAAGGGAAAGTAGGTGACTAACATTGTCAAAGGCTACAGAGAGGTCAAGAAGGATGAGGACTGAGGAAAGACTTTTCAATTAAGAGATCATTGCTAATTTTTTAGAGAGCTGTTTCAATGAATAAGGTCAGAAGCCAGAATGCAGAAAGTTTAGAGGAGAGTGAGATGAGGGGAATTTGGAAGTGGAGATTGTAGACAGTTTTCTGAAAGAGTTTATCCTGGAAAAGAAGGAGAGATATAGGAAGAGAGCTGATGGGAAATGGTTGGATCCAGTGAAAGTTTTTGAAGGATGGAACACATGTTTCTAGACCACAAGGAAACCCTCAGTAGATAGAGAAAAACTGAAGATTAGTGAGAAAATGGGCAGCCATGATAGAGGGGGTAATCAGCTGAAGAAGATGACAACTTGTGCACATAGAAGGGTTTTTCTTGGCAGAGAAACTGTGTGAAAAGGATGAAGAAAGAGATATTTGGGGAACACATACAAGTCATGGGAGACAAGAAAGAGAAGAAAAAAGGAAGCTCTAAAGATGGTCTAACTTATCTGTTTTATTTTGACTTTATTAGACTTGACTTTATTAGATTTGATGTTATTAGACAAAAATATCCTGGAAAAAAAGCTACATATAAAGATATAAATGATTGTATTCTCAGCAAATGGTTTTTTGGTAAATAGCAAATGCCACATTAGTAAATAGCAGTCATTTGTAAAAGAAACATAAACTCAATATGAAGCTGGCTTGTTGAATAACTTCAAAATAATTTTAAGTTATATAATCTATTTGAGAAGATTTCATGCTTTACACTTCCAAATCAATATTAAAATATGTTATTTGAAAAGTATCTTTGTAAAGGGTTTCAAAAGAATTTGTATAGCATGATAGAATAACCAGCTACATTACTGTGGGTAAATTACTTTTCTCTTTCAACCATGGTTTCTTTTTTTAAAAAATGAAAGATTTACATTTTGAGGAAGAGAATTAACTTTTTTTAAAAATCCTTACCTTCTATCTTAGATTCAATACTATGTATTGATTCCAAGGCAGAAGAGCAGTAAGGGCTAGGCAATGGGGGTCAAGTGACTTTCCCAGCGTCACACAGAGTCTGAGGTCAAATTTGAACTCAGGACCTCCCATGTGTGGGCTTGGCTCTCAGTCTACTGAGCCATCCAGCTGTCCCTCAAGAGAATTAACTTTTAAAATATACCTAAATGGCTGTTTACTCGGTGAACTTAATTGGCATTTTAAAACAAGATGCTGTTGTTACATATGAAATAAACTTGAGTGTTCTTTTGGCCAAGTAACAATGGAAAAGGAAAGAAATCTTGGAGTTTGATTGGATGATCTCTAATATTTAATTTAACTATTTCAAAAGGATGAAACCAGTTAAAGACAATGGAATTTGCTGATGACTGCAGATAGTATAGAAAGACCTGCTCAAGGATAAAAGAAGACAATAAACAGACTGAGTAGATACTTCAGTTTTCAATACCTTTACTAAAGATATAGGAGAAAATCTTTTGATAACTGGATATAATTTCAAATGATGGTAAATGCACAGGGTGGTAAAAGTCTAACAAAATAAATGATGTTATTTCACCAGAGTCAGATGGTATATAAGAGTTCTGAAGAAACAGAATTTATATTGTAGAACTCTTGGCTAAAATCTGACATGATTATTATAAAAGGCTGAAATAGCAGAATTAAGGTTGTATATATAGCTAGGTCCATGGTAAAGAGCAAGATGCACTTGGAATGAGGTAGACTTGAGTTAGAATCCTGTCTCAGACTAGTTGTGACCTCTAGCAAGTACTTTGACCTCTCTTAGTTTGGTCATCTGTATATTGGGGATCATAATCCCATGTACCCCTAGGGTTGAGGTGAGGACAAAATGAGGTAATCTATGTAAAGCACTTTGTAAAACTGAAAAGAGCTTTTTAAGTATTAGCTAGCTATAGCTATTAGAAAGAGAATTGGATTAAAAGTTAAGAATACCCAGGATCAAATCCTGGCTCTTCTACTTCCTCTGTGACCCTTTTGTAAGTTACAAATCCATCTTGAGCCTCAGTTTCCTCAGCTGGAAGAGGAGTAGATTTGTCTCTTTTCAGTAATAAATTTAGGCTGAGATAGATGAATGTGGTCCCCACTCTAATAAACAACAAACCCTTATTTTCTATCTTAGAATTGACCCTAACTATTGGTTACAAGGCAGAACAGCAGTAAGGGCTAGACAATGGAGGTTAAGTCCAGGGTCGCAGTTAAGGGATGTCCGAGGTCAGATTTGAACCCAGGACCTCCTGTCTCCAGGCCTGGCTCTCTGTGCACCGAGCCACCCAACTACCCTAGTCCTCAATCTTAATCAAGAAGAAACCCTAGAGATTAGAGGCCTGTGAGTTTCACTATGGCAGTTGGCACATTGATGAATCTATAAAAACAGGTAGGATCACTCCAACACTTAGTATATATTGAGACTTCTATAAAGAGAAAACAGTTTAGGTTAGAGATGTGGGAAGGGTAAAGATTTATGTGAATGAAAGGAGATCTGTGAGCACTATCTATGTAGATATTCAAAAAGCATCTAACAAAGTTCCATACCAAAGACCATTTAAAAATCTGAGTTACTGCATAGTATGGCGGTGGGAAGGGCTCCTTTTTTGGATCACAAATAGCTTAGGGAAACTTTTATGTGACCTTGAAAGGAGAGCAAGAAGCAATAAAATCTTCAGCTTTGCAAATGGCACTTCAGCTCTTCCAGAGGGTGAAAAAACCAAGCTGAAGGGAAGAAAGTACAAAAAGATTTTGTGAGGCCATGTGAATGGGAAGAGAAAAGCACAGGAGCTTCCAAGATTTGGGGGAAATAATCCAAACTCTGCTGAATGGATTGTAAACTTTGAGGTGACAATGCTGACCCAGGAAAGAGATCTAGCAGTCACTGTGGACAGTTCACAGCTGGGAGGGCCTTCCCCCTGAAATGACCTTGTGTTTGCTTCATCTACACTAATGAGTACATGCTGTGTCCCCTGCTCCAACGTACTTCCTTTGAAGGTTAGGACTTTCTGACTTTTTTTTTGGTACCCATAGCCCAGAGTCTGGCTAAATGCTGGTTCCCTGATTATTCCCTGAAGACATCAGATCAATGGACTTCTCGGATCAAAAGAATCAACCAGATAGAGGCATCATCAAGAAGGGTAACAGAAAAGCATTAGAAAACGTTATCTCACAATCTATAAAAAGTCTTTGGCTCTCCACCCTTGGAAGATTATATAATATTCTCATAGTGTTGCCTCCAAAAGGATACAGCGTAACTAGGAAAAAGTCTAGATCAAAGGGTAGTAGTTTAGGGGAAGCAGTTGTATGAAGTCAGTTAAAAAGTGCAAGTTCCCATTTGGAAAGAGGATTGAGAGGGAAGGTGATAAATGCGAAAAAAATTAATAGTACAGAAAGAGTAAACATGGATTTGTTATTAAAAAATTCCAGATTGCCAGAATTAAGGAGAATTTTTAGGAATTATAAAGAAGTTCAAGACTAAGAAAATATTATTTCCCACAATCGGAGCCAATTTAAGGATTTTGTTTTTACTCTTAAGAGTTGTTAAAAGTTTAAATAAATTCAAGGATGTCAAAGTAAAATTTTGGGACTGATAACATGGACAATTTATGTTGATAATCAGTCAACAAACATTTGCCAGGCATTGAGCTGAGAGTACAAATCCAAAGAGAAAGACAGTCTTCAAGTAGCACCCATTCCATTGGGGGGAAGATAAAAGTAAGGAAAAAAGAGAGGGAGGTGGAGAACAGGCTACCTAGCACTGGGGCATGATTTAAGAAGTGCACAGAGCAATTTGGAATGGAATGAAACATAGCTGGCCAATGCCCTTTCCTTAAATGGAGGTTCTGAAAGGAGTCATTCAGTCAGTGGGAGAAGTCACCTAAGCAGAGGGTATTCTCTTAAAAAACCAACAAACCAACAAACCTTGGGTGTAGGTGTGTTTGTGTGCAAGTGCACATGAGTTCATTTATGTGCATGTGTGTGTGTGTTCCTAGTTGGTCATTACCCTGATAAGCATTCAGCCCCATAGAATTCCATCACATTTACAAGCCATAATTTAGTCATCCATTTCCCAATTTATGGACACTCCCTCAGATTCCCATTTTTGCTACCTCAAAAAGAGTTATAAATATTTTTGTATATCCTTAGATTTTGTTTTATTTAGGTCTAATCTCTCCCTTAATCAATCTTTCCTCTAATTGCTCCTCCTTCCTCCTCCTTTTCCCTCCTCCACTTCTCTTTTGAATGAAATGTATTTCTGTACGCAATGCTGTGTGTGTGTGTGTGTGTGTGTGTGTGTGTTTCTCCTTTCTTTGGCCAGTTCAGATGAGGGTGAAGTTCAAGTATAAACTTCTAAACTTGGGCACCTTGATTATTTCCCATAACTTTCCTCCCCTGATGTATTTCCCTTCTCTTCTCTTTTCCATTCTTCTCTTAAGGTCATACACTCCCAGACCTTGTCTACTTGGAGTATCTCTGCTTTTTGGTGCTAGGGTTCGAAAGAACACATGTATCATCACACCATAGTTTAATGGAAACAGTTTATCCCTGTTTAGGTCTTTATCATTGTTCATTCAAGTTTACCTTTTTATGCTTCTCTTCACTGTGTTTGAACTTCAAAGCTTCTCCAGAGCTTTAGATTTTTCACCAGCAGTAAATACTTGGAAGTTCTCTATTTCATTAAAGATTTTTCCCCAATCCCCAACACCCATGACATTAAACTCAGTTTTGGTGCGTAAGTTATACTTGATTGTAAGACCATATCCTTTACCTTCCGGAATATCATACTCCAAGTTCTCTTCTCCTTTAACGCTGAGGCTGTTAAATTGTGTATGGTCCTGAGTCTGTCATTCATCAGAACTTGAATTCTTTCTTTCTGGTTGCTTGTGATACTTCTTCTTTGACCTGGAAACTTTGGATTTGAGCTATAATAGTCTTGATAGCTTTCATTTGGGGATTTTTTCAGGATGTGACCAGTACATTCTTTCTACTTCCACTTTGCCTTCTTCTGGTTCTAAGACATCTGGGCAGTTTTCTTATAATAGTTATATGTGTAGGTTATTTTTTTTTTGGTCATAGTGTTCAGAGAGTCCAATGATTCTCAAACTGCTTCTCCATCTGTTTTCCAGATCAGATCACTTGTTTTTGTTATGAGATACCTTAGATTTCCTTTTCTTTCTTTCTTTCTTTCTTTCTTTCTTTCTTTCTTTCTTTCTTTCTTTCTTTCTTTCTTTCTTTCTTTCTTTCTTTCTTTCTTTCTTTCTTTCTTTCTTTCTTTCTTTCTTTCTTTCTTTCTTTCTTTCTTTCTTTTCTTCTTTGTTTTAATATTTCTTATTATACCATGGACTCCTTGGCTTCTATTTGATCTATTCAGGTTTTCAGGGAATTTGTTTTTAGGCAAGGTTTTGTACTTCTTGTGCAAAGCTGTTAATTCTATTAAAAATTATTTCATATTTTTCATTTCTTTTCCAATTTTTTTCTTCAAGTATTCATTTCATTTATAAAGATATTTTGTAAACTTTTAAAAGCTCATGTTTTATCTTTTCCAGAAATTCTTGCTGAGTTTGTGCCCAAGCTGTTTTTTTTCTGAGCCAATGCTTGTAGATATTTTGGAGTCATTCTCTTCTATGTTTATATCTTTAGCATCATTACCATCAAAAGAACTCATTATGGTGAGGTTCTTTGATTGTTTTCCCATTCTTTCGGTTGACTTCCTGACTTCAGACTGGATGTTATGGCTGTGCTCTTTACACAACTGGAGAGAAGGTCCAGGGCTGGTTCTGTTGGTGCTTTCTTAGTGTACTGTGCTGTGCTATTCTAGGATATCAGAGACAAGCTGGAGATCTGCAAGCTTTCAGTGCTCCCAAAGTGGTCTGATTCATGGCAAAGTATGATTGATTCTCTCCTGGTCTAAGCTCTGTAAGTTCCTCTCCTGGATTGGGCCTGAACAAAAGAAGACTGCTACTGGACTCAGCCCCTATCCTCTAGCCAGAAAGTTCTATTGGTTCTAAGTGGCAGAATTGTAGGCTCCTCTTTGGTCTGGGATTCCTGTCTTGGTTATTTTTTGGAACCTGGGCTAGACACTTTAAGATTGTGCTCTGTGTTGTAGTAAGCAGAGAAAAGGGTGCATTTAATTGACAGGGACATGGGACACAGAATCACATGAGAGCCTGGGTCGAGATTCCAAGGGGGTTGTGGTACCAACTGAAACCAGACTTCTTGCTGAAGCTTTTGGAGGTAGCTATGATTTCCACCTATCTACAAGATACCTGACCCTTTGTGAGATACCAGCTTGAGGAGAGAGAGACTTGAACAGGCTGCTGGCAGCTAGACTGAAGACCAAAGAAAGATCCATCAAATCTCTACTGGACCTAATTTGGACTTTACCTCTGGGATCTTGGCCTATTTCTGGACTGTCTGTGAGGTTCTGTTTTGGGGGGAACTTAACTTATTTAGCCTAGGAAATTAGCCAATAAGATAGCATTAAGGGGAATTAGTGTTGGGGATAAGATTAAGAATTACCCTCATTCCTATCCCATTTCCCCATCAATAAACTTAAAATATTTAGATGTTTACCTTTTGTCTCTTCCCCTTAAATATCCCATAATAACAGTGTCCATAGTCTGAGGGAGAATACCAGTGCTGCTGTTTTCTGAATTCCTCCTTTCTCCATATAAAGTCCAGGACTTTTCTACCTCAGACACTATTCCTCTAATCCCAGTTCTCTTTCTTAGTCTTCTCTGGATCTGTGATCTGGGAGTGGGTAGTAGGAGACAAAGCTGCCAGTTGGCATCTGATCCCATCATGGTACCCTGATATGGGTCTTGGTTCTCCTCTTGCCCTGGTATGCAGTCTCTCCCTGGGCACTAGAATGCTCACATATATTGTGCTTCAGAACTGACGCCAATCTTTAGTGTCTGTAGATCTCTGTCTCCCAATGCCAAGTTAAGCTGGACAAAGGATTCACTTGCCTTTTTCTGGATTTCTGTGTCAGGATTTAGTCTTGTCTATTTTCTAGATGTACTAGAAGAAGTCTGTGGAGCAGAGCATACTTGCACTTCTTCCTATCATTTTGATTCCAAGTCTATCTCTGACATATACAGATACGTCATTGGCATGTCCTTCCTTTAGTGCCGCAGGTAACTATCTAAATTAGTTACAGATAAGTTGTTAATCTAGATCCGTGAAGAAAATGTCTAAACTTGAGTTCTCTAGGCTGATTAAATCACAGATCTAGACCCAAAAAAGTGCAAAGCATGATGCTATTTGAAGCTAACAAGGTGAATAAAGCTTGCTTCCTGAATTCAAGAACCTTGTAATCTGTATAGGGAACACTGGAACGTGAGTACAAGCCAATGGGACAATTCCTATATTCTCTCTGACATATACTGTCAAAACAACTACATTGGTTCCCCCTTATCCATGGTTTCACTATTTTGGTTACCCTCGGTCATTCCAGGGGAAGGAGGAGGGCAGGAAGGAGGCTGCAGCCAGATGATGGAAGAGGCCAGCACATGATTCAGTGACACATGGAGCTTGGGGCTGAGAGCAGACAGATTAAAGTCCGCTAGCAGCAGTTCTGCTGTCAGTACTGCATGTCCGTTCTTCTGTTTTCCCTTGGAAGGTTTTCTCCCCAAGAGTCTTTTTTGTGAGTGGGAGACTACAGAGACAAGCTGAGGGCAGGATGGTCTGGAGAGAACACATAGTACTATAAAATTAACATTGGTGTTAAAAGTTAAAGTGAGAATTGAACATATTTTCAGACATCCACTGGGGACTTTGGAACATATCCCTTGTGGATAAGGGGGAGGAGGGCACTTGCACAGTATTATATAATATTGTGCAATGTACTTTATTATTATCATTGTTTAATGTCAGTAAAGCCTTACTGTTGTGTTTAATTGATCAATTAAATTTTGCTGTACAAATGTATTTAGAAAAAAAATCACATGCTAGTTGGGGTCAGCAGGTGTTCGCTTCTATCTGGTTTCAGTTATCCACGGTAGCTCTTGGCATGTATCCCTCACAGATATGGGGGCCCCACTATATTACTTAGAGAATACCTCTTTTCCTTGAGTGAGGCTAGATTCATTTTTGACCATCTCAAAAGAGAAAACTGGAATTGCTGCAGTAAAGTAGGAATTCTTGGTGTGGAACAGACAGGTAGGACGCATGGAGGTTGCACTGCTTCTCTGTTTTTCCACCTAAAAGGTAGCCAAGTCATTTAGGAAGCCACTGTGCTTAAATCCGGTGCCAAAGTTGGACATCTTTCCCATGTCTAATGATCCATAGTGAGCAAATCATATGATTCTCTCTCCCTCTCCCTCTCCCTCTCCCTGCTTTTTCTCCTTGGGACATGGCTGCATCAACAGGGACGATCCCTTTTGTTTCTGAACATCTGAGATTCTTTAACAGGAATGCCATGCATGTTTCTGAAGACCGTCATGAGGCCCATGGCAATAAAGTTCAACATATTCAGGCTGTAATCTTCTCCTAAGGAAATGGTTTGGATGCCAAGGTGCCTCCAGACGTTCATTTCACAGTGGGGCTTCATTTGCAATGGCTCTGTCCAAGTCTTAAATGACAGCAGCTGTGATGCAAAGCCTCACACAATGATTTCCAAAGATATTTCACAAATTTAAAAAATTAAACAAGAGGAGATTTAAATACAAGACCAGTTAGCAAGGGACCAACTATTATGAAGCATTTAGACAAGCAGGACTTATTTATTCTTTTATAGTGTTTACACATTGTAGTGCATGTCTAAAACCTGTCCTTCAGTCAGACACTGATTGCAAAATATAAATACAAAATACTTTGTAAACCACATTACCAACATTCTGGTTAATTAAGTTAAGAAACAATGGAAAAAGTCTGAAAAATAATGTCAAGACTATTAAACTAGCAATCACATTCCTGTCCAGTTATCTATTGGAGAATCAGTCCCTAAATATACATCTTCAGTTTCCCTCCTGCTGCATAATAGCACTGTTGCCATAAACATACCAGGCAATTTACAAACTTGCGAAGACTTGAAAACTCGTGTATATGTTCTGCCATGCAGCTTGCCTTGAATTTTTCTCTCTATGATTGCAGAGTGAAAATAGTAATCTTAATTTCCAACTGCCCACAATTACTTCATCTATGAACTCAAATACCTTTGAGAAGTCACTGCCAATGTTTCTCTTTCTCATGACTCTCTCCAAGAAAATGCCAAGAACACTGACAATTTCCAAAATTTACAGGATTTTTCAAATAAGTTGTTTCATGGTTTTAAACACAAAACTTCCAGTGTTTTGAAATAGCACCTGAGACTGAAAAAAACTTAGAGTGGATTTTCCATTATATAGAAATTGAGTGGGTGAGGGGAGAGAAGCTTCTTTTCATTTCAGAAGTTAATGGCATCTTCTCTATTGGGGTAGCATTTTCTAAACCTCTTTCACCATGCCACTATTGTGCTCAAAACCTGCTATCTTATTCACCCATGGGTGAGAGGCCAAAGGATATGAACACAATGTTCTCAAAGGAAATGTAAATTATCAACAACCATATAAGAAACTTCAAATTCTCTAATAAAGAGTGAAATGCTAATTAAAACAAAATCCACCCAACATCCATCAAATGGGCAAAGATAAAAGATGATAATGTGATAATAAAAGATGACAAAATTCAATGTTAGTTCAGCTGTGACTAAACAGATATATTAGTACACTGTTAGTAGAGTTATCAATTCATCCAATCTTTTGCAAAGCAATATTTACTTATATAATGAATTGTTAAAATGTCCATACTCTTTGACACAGTGGCATCACTAGTGGGATGATACCTAAGTAAGTTATTGATAGGAAAAAAATGACCTGTCTCCACATAAAAAAATTCCTAGCAGCATCAAGAAATTGAAAACCAATTGAGTCACTACTGATTAGGAATGGCTAAACAAATTAGGGCATAGGAATGGAATGGATTATTATCGTGTTATAAGAACTGATGAATGAGAGCACAATTTAAGTAAATATGGGGAAGACTTATTTGAAGTGATTTAGAGTGAAAAAAGCGGAACTCAAAAAACCAATACAAACCTCAACCACAATTATATAGACACCACAGTATCAACAAATTCATTTTATGGCCACAAAAAGGCCAAAAAAAAAAAGACCATGAAAACAAGGACATTGTAGGTGTTAATGTCTTGAAGCCAATATGCCTTCAACTCCTCCACCAATCTAATCTTACCTACTCTTTAACAGGAGCCCTTTACTTTAGTCACCTACTTTGTTCATTCTCTTCCACAGTACATGTTATACTTACTCCTACTTACATCTTAAAGATGCAAGGATGGAAGCAAGGACTCACTTTAAGTAACTTTGTGTTCCCCTCCCCAAAAGGACTCCTAGCTCATTGGAAGTATCTGAAATTGTATGCTTAATTGGTTTATAACCAAATGCCCCTAAAAAGCCACCCTGTATTTATCAATACTCTTTGTACTCTATGAATTTTATCTACAAATCACCAGGAAACTAGTAATTTTTAGAAGCCTTTTCGAAGTATTTTCAGATAAAGCCCCATGCTATAACATTAGCATCTCTTGAATTGTGTTCAGTTCTAGGCATCACTTATGTTAAGGAGCGATCTGGCAAACTCTAGCATGGTGAGAGGATAGAGTCATCACTGTGTAAGTAGAGTGGAGAAAGTCTATCAAGTTTAGCCTTAGAGAAAAAAAAAATTAGGGGGGATAGAATGAGACCAGATCATTGTCTTTCAACAAGTGAAGGACTGTTATGTGGAAAAAATGATTAGGCTTACTTTTTGGTACCAGGAGCTGATTTCTGCGCTGTTCAGCCATGGGCTGCTGGGGAAATAGTGGGTACCCTGAATCATTGGGCATGTTAAAGCTGAGCCTCTCTGATCACTTGGAGATATTGGAAAAGGAATTCATCTATCAAGAGGGAGTTGGGCAAAAGTTGAGGGCACAAGAGATTTAGAACCACAGCTTCAATTCTGGCTCTTATGAACTTAAATGGGAAGGAAGGAGGGGAGTGTTTGTGGGGGAGAACAATGGTCACTTTCCTGTGTTCACACATTTAGTAGGGTTCAGTGGAAAGGGCCTGGAGAGATGTGAGTCTGAATCCTATCTATGGCTAAAAGCAAGTCACTTAATCCTTGTTCAGTTTGGGTTATACAAGTACCAAATAGGCAGCTAGGTAGCACACTGGATAGGGTGCTATGCCCAGAATCAGGAAGATCTGAGCTCAAATCTGACCTCACACACTTATTAATTGTATGATTCTGGGCAAGTCCCTTAACCCTATTTGCCTCCGTTTCCTCATCTGTAAATGAGCTGGAGAAGGAAATGGCAAACCATTGTAGTATCTTTACCAAGAAAACCCCAAAGTGGGTCATGAAAAATCAGACATAACTGAAATGACTAAACAATAATACCTGATTAGGCTTCTGGGGTAAGCTCAAAGATTCCAATTCCTAAACATCAAGTCTGTTTGCATGAGCACAGCACAACAAGTAAATAACAAGTTTGCTTGAGCTTTGTGGTGGTATACTTCAGAGTACTCACATTATTAAGCTAGGATAAATATTTTTTTTGTTAATACCAAGAATTAATATTAAAATGAATGTATCTACCTCTTATAAAAATGTCAAGAATATTAATAAAATGGGATTATGGAAACATGATTTTAAACAGGAAAAAAGGATAGCATTTTCAATAAACTTCATGTTTATATTAACCATCTTTATACAATTTAGCCATGTTATCTAGTTCAGATTCAAATGATAAGATTTTCATTTAATATTTGGGAGAATTCAGGGGAGGACAATACCTTAGAGATCATCTAGCTCCCTCATTCTTAAGAAAAAATTTGAGCATCTAAAATTCAAAATTCAAAGGCAGGGGAGGAAGAGAGAGAGAGAGAGAGAGAGAGAGAGAGAGAGAGAGAGAGAGAGAGAGAGAGAGAGAGAGAGAGAGAGAGAGAGAGAGAGAGAGAGAGAGAGAGAGAGAGAGAGAGAAACTGTATGTATGTATGTATGTAAGTATCGTGGTGGTGATGATGGTGTTGTTGTTGATGGGGAGCTGAAGGGAAGAGAGGAGGGAGGGATACACATATCCAATTGAAATATTTAAAAATCCACTACACTGAACTACAACCTATTCTATCTGCCAAACATATTTTGGGAATAAACACAACTATGTTGTGCTTTATACTAGCTGTATTCCAAATTATGAGCTCAACTTCTGATTCCAGTATAAACTCATATCTCAGGAATGACCCCAAAATGGGCCATTTGGGACATTTAAATGAAACTGCCTTATCATTAATTCCTGCTAAGTTTCAAGAAAATGTTCAAGGAAACTTTGTCCAAACAATTTGGGGAAAACACATAAAGAATCTGTCCAAACTATGTGTCTAAAATAGCACTTCTCTAATATGTTTATGAAACTTGGGATCAAATGTATCATGATACTAATATTCATTGGCATCCCATTTCAGGAGTTCATGTAGAATGCCCTGGAGGAAATCAACTGATATAAGTCACAGCAGAAATTTATTCATGTCTAATTTCAAGCATAGAGACACTGTTAAAGGGTAATTATCTCCACTGTTTTTAAAACTTCAGAAGATCATTCATGTTTATTTAGGTCACTGAATAATTTTCATCTCTCTCAATGTGAAGTTTTTCTTTTTGTTTCTTCATGTCCTAAACACTTAAGCGCCACAATGTACAGTGACAATGTTTCCATTACTGAAGTCCTTCATGGAGCCACAACATGTTTGAGCTAGAAGAACACAGAGAGGCTGCCTGTTCCCCTCCATGCCTTTTTTAAAATCCCTTACCGTATGTCTTAGAATCGATACTAAACATCAATTCCAAGGCGGAAGAGCAATAAGGGCTAGGCAATGGGGGTTCAATGACTTGCCCAGGGTCACATAGCTAAGCAGTGTCTGAGGCCATGTTTGAACCTAGGACCTCCATTCTTTAGTAATGACTCTATTCGCTGAGTGAAAAGGATACCTGGGCCCAGAGCAGAGCAATGGCTTTCATAAAATGAAAGTGTCTAAGAGTCAGGTAGAAGTACATTTTTAGGGTTCTTTTTTAAAATAAAGAATGAGTATGGATTTATTTCACCCACACTAACTAATTTATATTGACTGTGAATAATATACCACAAATCTGAATTCTATGGAAAATGTTAAATTTTGATGAATGTCATTTTGTAGATGGTCTGACTATGAGTATTATACTTAGTAATGAGTCTACTTAGAATGTCTCTCCATTATAGTCTTGATCAAATACTGACTGGCTTATTTGACCTAAGGAACATTTAAAGAAATCACAGTAGATGGAGACAAGCCTTTTGGACTGTGTGTCCAGACTATGCCAGTGTTTTGCTATAAGACAGATGCTGGTGTCTCGTCTAGACCCAACAACCTGCCTCACTGGAGTGCCTCAGCCAGAGACTGTTCCTCCTCACCTTTCCTCCGCTCCCATCTTGGTCCAAGTTAGAAATTCCTCAGTGAGGGGAGGAAGGGGGAGAGAGGGGGATTTTAAAGAACATTTATTCTAAAGGAAGTTACTTCTTGTTTGACAGACCTGTAAAGTTTCCCCCCTCTTCCTTTTATAATGGTTTCTTCAAAAATCAGCTAGTTACCATCTTTTGGGAAGTTACAAAATAAGTTGATGGAATATTTCTGTGATATAATTAACAACAAATGTGATGATGATAGGCAGAACTCCTGTCAGCTCTGGGGATCCTTCCTGAATCTGCACTCCTAGGGATAGATTGGGGCCTCCATAGATTGGTTACTTTCCCTCCTTAGGGTTTTAGGGGCACCCCTGAAGGGTTGGGCTAATATCATTAGCTTTCACCCCTACTACTGGTCAGTTCAGAATCACTTAGGCAGGCAGTTTCAAGGGTTTGTTGTTGTCAAAGGTGGTACAGTGAGCACAGTTGGTACAAAGCACCCCCCACAACCTTCAACACGTACACTCGAGTCCAGGAGACAAGAGGCTTACACACGTGTTAAAGGGGTCGCTTTGAGCTCCTGCTCCTTGAAGTCCTTTTACCCACTGGTGGGCTCAAGAAGTTCCCTTTGAGTTTGGCGACTGTTTCGAGTTTGTTTCTGGCAACTGATGTAGACACTGCTGCCAGCTGGTCAGGGAATGGCATTTAGGCCACTGATGGGAAATCCAACATGCTCTGGAGCTTGTGAAGCTGGAAGAGTCTCCTTCAAGTCAGTGAGTGGAGGCAGGGGAGAGAGATCTGGCCAAGGCTGGGCCTAAGGCTGAAGTCAAGGCCTCTCCCCCACTCCCACTTCCCCACCCCCAGTTCCTCCTTAGGCATGTACTGGAAAGTCACATGCTGCAGTTTCTGGAATTCTAGTCCTTCTCGGTTCACATGACGAATTATAGCTAAGCCCTGACCACTGGGTGATACTATGCATATTAGAACAGACTTTCTGTTTTGCTCATTTCATTTCATCCAATGACTTTCAAAGGCTTTTCACACTTAGTCTAAGGCCTTCTGATTAGTTAAGTGAAGGACTGAAAAGCATTTTACCTAATGAAGTTATCATAGTTAAATGATGGGGACTTTTAATCTCACTCTAACATAGAAAAGCAAGGGGGGCTTCTATGAATTGATACAAAATGAAATCAGTGAAACCAGGAAAACAATACACAAGATGACTACGACAATGGAAATAGAAAGAATAGCCCTCAAATAACTGAATGCTGTAAATTTATCATGAGCAAACTGTAAAAATTAAATTACATCTCTAATAATAAAAATATTATATTTTATGAGGTTTATTAAGGATTATTAGAAATCAAGGAATAAAGAAGATACAAAATAAAAAAACCACGTGCCCATGGCTGATGAACTCATTTAAACCCCCCCCCACTTAGCTTACCACTATACTTGCTACATCATTGCAAAGGAAGAGAGCATGGGAGGTGTTATTGCCAGTTAAATACCAATTGTGATCTTGCCAAGGTGGAGACTCAGGAGAGATTATAGGGAATTCTGGGAAATACCAAGGACTTCTGGGGAATGAAGTCTAGGGTTCAAAATCTCCATTTCTTAAGTTTGGCCCCAGGAAAGAAATATGAGATAGTCATTCTCTGCTTTCTTTGCAGAGGCAGGACACTGGTGAAGAACATGGCATATAATGCCATGCTTGGTTGGCATGTAGGCAGTTTTGCTGAACTGCCCTCCCCTCTTCCCCCAGTCTTTGTTATAGAGCATAAATGGGAAATGTTGGTGAAATAAAAATTTTAAATGTCAATAAAAATTAAAAAGATTAGCTATTGGTGACACATTTAGCACATGGTTAAATTGACAGGGTGAAATAATAGCATCAGATTTGCAGGTATTAGTGAAGAGTAGGATCTTAGAGATCAATATAGTTTAATTTCTCTATTTTATAGACAGGAAAAATAAAGTGTCTGTTTTGGTGGTTTCAAATAATAAAGACAATGGCCAATATTTATGGAGCACTTACGATGTGCCAGGCACTGTGCTACACACTTTACAATGATCTCATTTGATCCTCACAACAACCCAAAGGAATAGGTGTGATTATGCCTTGTCATTGTCACATAGCTAATAAATGTCCAGGGCTGGATTTGAACTTAGGTCTTCTTGACTCAAGGCCTGGTGCTCTATCCATTGCCCTACTTAGCTCCAAAATGTGAATATTTTTGTGTTGAGAAAGTCACATACTATGTAACTTATTCTGAAAATCATATTGCTTTCTAAGTTCTGAAATGGTCTCTCATCAAAAAGAGTAAAATTTGACCCACAGGCTATGACATTTACTTCTTGAATATTTTGGGATGAAAAGTCTGAGGTTTCCTTTTATGGGAGATAAATCTCCATTCTGTAAATGTGAGTTTTATATATGTTGGTATTTGTAGAAGAAATAGTAAGGATAGAGACATATGCTTGCCTTGGATGGGTCTTCCTGGGAGAACTGAGATCTGTAGCGTGGTTAGGAGGCTGGAGGTAGAAATACATAAGAAATAAAGAAGAAAAACTGTAGGTGCTTTTAAAGGAAAGTTGAAAGGGGGCAGAGACATAAAGATTTAATGAGTGTGAGAGATGGAAGGAAAAGAATTTAAAGGCCCTTAAAGGAGATAGTCTTCACTTTGTCAATGGCACCACCCTTTCCCCAGTCACTTAGGCTCATAACTGTGGAGCCATCTTTGACTTTTTCCCGTACCTCACTTCACAGCCAGAGTTCTATGAAATTTCCCTCAACCATCTCTCTCACATCTGGTTGCCTTCTTTTTATTGGTATTTCAACTGCACTTGTTCAGTCTCTCATCTTTTTTTGCCCAGACTACTGTAATATCCTCTTCCTGGTTTTCCTGATTAGTCTACTTTCATATTTATCTTCCACTCCTATTTTTGCCCTGAATTCCATCTCCATTCCTTTATCCATGCCTGTATTAGAGTTTCCACTTCCCTACTTTTGCCTAATTTCTGCTGCCTCAAGTTCAACCCTTCCTTCAGGGCCCAGACAAGTGGAAGCTCCATGAGACATCAAGAAATAATCAAAGTCAAAAGAACAAAAAAATAGAAGAAATTGTGAAATATCTCATGGGAAAAATAATTAGCCTGGAAAATAAATCCAGGAGAGATAATTTAAGAGTTATTGGAATATCTGAAATACCATGACCAAAAAAGGAGCTTTGACATTATCTTTCAAGAAATCATCAAGGAAAACTGCTCTGATATTCTAGAACCAGAGGACAAAATAGAAATTGAAGGAAACCATCAATCACTTCCTAAAAGAGATCCCAAAAGGATAACTCCCAGGGATATATTATAGCCAAATTCCAAAACTTCCACTCAAAAAGAAAATATTGCAAGCAGCCAAAACGAAATAATTCAAATGTTGTGGTGTCATAGTCAGGATAATACAAGACTTCTACATTAAAGGGCCAGAGGGTCTGGAATATGATATTCCATATGGCAAAGGAGCTAGGACTTCAACCAAGAATCACTTACCCAGCAAAACTGAATATAATCTTTCAGGAGAAAAAATGAAAATTCAATGAAATAGAGATCTTTCAAACATTTCTGATGAAAATACCAGAGTTGACTCTCAAATAGGATTCAAGAGAATCATAAAAAGGCAAATAGGAAAGAGAAACCAAAAGTCATTTAATAGGTTGAACTGTGTACTTCTCTATCTCTATATGGGGAGATGATTCTTCTAACACTAAGAACTTTGTCTTTATTGGGGCAGTTAGAAGTATACATAGACGGAGGGAAAGGTGTGAGTTGAATATGATGGGATGACATAAATAAAATTAAGGCATGAGAAAGAGGAATACACTGGGAGGAGGGGACAGTGAAAAATAGAATGGGGTAAATTACTACACAGAAAAGAGGCTTGAAAGAGGGTTCACAGTAAAGGAGAAGATGGGAGAGGTGTGGAGGGAAGCAAGTGAACCTTACTCTCATCGGATTTAGCTCAATGAGGTAAGAATATAAACAATCAGTTGGATATAGAAAGTTATCTTACCCTACGGGAAAATAGGAGGGAAAGGGAATCAGAGAAGGGGGGAAGGGGGGGCTGGTAGAAAAGAAGCTAAATTGGGGGAGGTGGAGGTCAGAAAATAAATGTTGGTAAGTAGGATGGAAAGTATACACATTAATCATAATGTAAACATTTTTTATAAGTCTCTCTAATAAAGACCTAATTTCTCAAATATATAGAACAATGAGCAGAATGTACAAGAACACAAGTCACTCCCCAAATGATAAATGATCAAAGGATATGAACAGGCAGTTTTCAAACAAAGTAATTAAAGCTCTCTAGAGTTATGCAAAAACTACTCTAAATCACTATTATTTAGAGACAGGCAAATTAAAGCAACTTTGAGGTACCAGTCCACACTTAACAGATTGGCTATTATGTCAGAAAAGGAAACCAACAAAACTTGGAGGGGATATAGAAAAGCTGGGAAATGAATGCATTGTTGGGGGAGTTCTGAACTGATTCAATCAATATGCGCAAAGGACTATAACTGTTTGACCCAGCAATACTATTACTAGGTTTGTATTCTAAAGCAATAAAAAAAAAAGGGGGGGGGAATGACCTATATGTACAAAAATATTTAAAGTAGTTCTTTATTAGGGAGGCAGAGATTTGGAATGTGAGGGGAACACCTATCAATTGGAGAATGGCTGAGTAAGTTATAGTATATGATTGTAATGGGGATGTAATGCTATAAGAAATGACAAGCTGGAGGAGCTCAGAAAAACCTGGAAAGATTTATAGGAACTGAACCAGAGAGATAAGTAGAACCAGGAGAATGTTGTACAGGGACAGGAATACTTTACAATGAACAACAGTTCCTCTCAGCATTACAATGATCCAAAACTATCCCATAGGGCTCCTGATAAAAAATGTCATCTACTTCCAGAGAAAAAGAACTGAGTCTGAATCCAGACCAAAGCAAACTTTTTCACTTTAATTTTTTTTCCCATTTGTTTCCTTCCACAAAAGGACTAATGAAAAAATGTTTTACACAACTGCATATTTAAAATCTGCACGAGATTGCTTACTGTCTCAAGGTGGGTGGAGGTTTGGGGGGATGGGAGAGAGGGAGAGGATTTAATTTTCAATATTCTTTCAGGTTGGAAACTTTTACATATAATTAGAGAAAAAAATTAAAAAAAAAGGAATTTTGAGTTCCAAATTCTTTCCTTATCTTCTTGCCCTCCTTGAGAAGGCAAGAAATTTGATATAGATTATACATGTGTAATCATGTAAAACATTTTCATATTAACCATGCTGCAAAAGAAAATGCAGACAAAAAACCAATAATAATAAAGTAAAAAAGTAAAAGTATGCTTCAGTCTTCCCCTATATGATATTGCTGTTACAGTCTATCACTTATTTTCAATTACTCTCTGTCTATGGGTTCATTTCCTATTGCTTACAAACATGACCTTGTTTCCCTCATCCTGAAAAAATCCTCACATTGATCTTCCCATCTCTGCTAACTTTCCTCCTATATCTTTTCTGTCTTTTATGGCTAAAGTACTTGGAAAGGCTGCCTCCACTTTTTCTCCCATCACTCTTCTCTGTTTAACCCCTTATAATACAGCTTCTGACCTTATCTTTCTACTGAAACCATCAATATTAAGGGTCTTTTCTGAAGCTTCATTCTCCTTGACCTCTGGGCAATTTTTGACACTGTTGAGCATTCTCTTCTCCTTGACAGTCTCTTCTCTTAGATTTTTGAGGTTCCATCATCTTCTGGCTTTCTTCTTACCACTTATTCTCAGTTTTCTTTTCTGAATCCTCCTTCAGATCATGGTATCCCATGGGCATCCATCTAGGGCCTTCTTATTTTCTCCCTTTATACTACTTCCCTTGGTGATCTCAAACTGGATGCCTGGTAGAAAACTTAAATTCAATGTATTTAAAACTGAGCTCATCATCTTTCCACACAAAGCCTCCTCCCCCCACCCCATCTTGCCTATCACTGTCAAAGGTCACATCATCTTCCCAGATCCTAAGACTCCCTAGGAGTCTCTCTAGACTTCTCACTGTCTCACTTCTCACATCCAATCTGTTGTGAAGGCCCATCAATCTCACCTTTATGTCATCTTTTCACTATGTCCCCTTCTCTCCTCTGACACTGCTACCAGGCTAATGGTGGCTGTCTTATCCTCATGCCTGGACTATTCCAATAGCTTATTGGTTGTTTGCCTTCTTCAAGTTTCTTCTCACTCAACAATCCATCCTCCATTCAGCCACTAAAGTGATTTTCATACCAAAGTATGCAGTATGATCCTATTACTCCCTCTAGTCAGTAATCTCCAGTGGCGTTCAAAGTTCTTCATAACCTAGTCCTCTTCAGTCTTTTTATACCTTACTCAATACAAATTCTTTGATCCAGCAACAGAGGCCTGGCTGTTTCATGAACAAGACACTTTGTTTTTTGGCTCTGGGCATTTTTCCTAGCTGAACTCCATGCCTGGAACACTATTCTTTTATTCATTCATTCATTCATTCATTCATTTATTTATTTCAGTTTTTATTTTCATGCAAAACACACTTCCATATTGGTCATTGTTGTAAGAGCAGTTACCCATAATCAAAGCCCCAAAATGAAATCAAAGATACACTGATGTGATAGACCACTCCAAAAGTTCTTCCTCTGGAGGTGGATAACATTATCTGTAATAAGCCTTTCAGGATTGTCCCTGATCATTTCATTGCTGAGAATGGGCAAGTGTTCACAGATAATTATCATCCAATATTGCTGTTACTGTGTACATTGTTCTCCCAGTTCTGATTATTTTGCTGTGCATCAGTTCATGCAGATCTTTCCAGCTTTTTTCTGAACTCATCCTGCTTATCAAGTCTCATAGAACAATAGCATTCCATCACCATCATGTACCACAATCTGTTCAGCCATCCCCCAACTCATGGATATCTCAATTTCCAATTTTTTGCCATTGCAGAAAGAGTTTACAAGTAGGTCCTTTCCCAGTTTTTTATAGATATAGATACATTTTTGGATAGAGATCCAGTACTGATATTACCAGATCAAAGGGAACACACAGTTTTATAGCTCTTTGGGTATACTTCAAATTGCCCTACAGAATCATTGGATCAGTTCACAACCTGGAATGTTATTCTTCCTCATCTCCACTTCCTGACTTCTCTGGCTTCTTTTAAGTCCCAACTAAAATTCTGCTTCCTACAGGAAGCCTTTCTAAAGTTCTTGATTCTAGAGCCTTCTCTGCTAATTCTTTCCTATTTATCCTGTATGCCATTTATTTGTAAATCTGTCTCTCAATTAGTCTGTGAGCTCCTTGAGGGGAGAGGCTGTCTTGTGCTTTTTTTTGTGTGTGCTTTTTTTTTTTGTATCCCCAGGACTTAGCTCAGTGCCTGATACATAGTATGTGCTTAGTAAATGTTAACTGGCTGACTGACCAACTTGACCTAAAGTTTACCCCTAATTTCTTTGTAAAAAGGTCTGCGTACACAACTGAATAGGATTGACAAGATTTCTGGGTTATATTTAACAGGAAGAAGAAGAAACACTGATTTTATACATTTTGGCAAATTGTTTGTATGCAAATTAATGGAAAGCAACCAAAATTGAGAGGATCAGAAAAAGCTTTATTTTGAAGAAGATTATTGGAATTCACAGACTTCCAGAATTTCAGAAGTTGAGTTAGTCCAACTCCTACTTCCACCACATCTCTGGCAAGTGGTTATTTTTTCTTGAAGACCTCCAACTTTTCAATGAAACCTGTTCTATTTGAGCCATCTTTTGATTAAATTTCATGGAAACCCACCCCAGTACAGGACACTTTGGGAGTCATTTAGACACTTCTGCTGTTGTAAGAAGACTGAACTCAGTGTTTGTTTATTTTATTCCTTTTAATTTTTTAATGATATTTAATAGTCATATATGTAAGTGTCCTTAACCAGAAAACAAAGAGAGCCCAAAAGGCCCTAGCCATTTGACAGATTGATAAGAAAAGCTCACAAAGAAAGGAGGATAAATAAACGTAGGGAGGGGGAACCTCATTATTAAAAAATTTGAGCTGAGGCAAGATTACAGATAGTTTGCAAAGCTGACAGCATTTGTCGCTTAATAACTAGACCGGGAGGGAGAAGATGTCCATCTCCTCTCTGTTTCTGGCATCTGTGGGCCCCTTTGAAGTTTGGCCTAGCTCTTCTCTTTTATCTCCTGTTCACTGTGAAAAGTGCTTTGTACCCCATTACCTCTTTGCAAACAGCCCCTGGGGTTTTGATCCTGAGGGAAAAGATGTTTTCTGTTGAGCCTGGCTGGCATCCTTTCATACTTGCCTCCTTGGCTCTTGAGAAGGGCTGTTCAAACAATATCTGCCTGTTACGGGGTTAGAAGCACGAGTAGCCACAGGTGCCATTTAGATAATGCATTAACATTTACCAGCACTTTACACACATATCTCATGGGATTCCCACAAATAGCTGTGGGGGAGGTATCACAGGTATCTTAGGAGAACTGACCCTCTGAGAGGTGGTCTGGCAGTGAGACCCTAGACAAATTATCCAACTCCTCCTGGCTTCAGTTCTTCCATGTGGGCTCATCCTCTGGGAGGTCAAAGGTTCTTGGCACTCTGAGCTTCGGAGGTCAGGGGCAGGAGCTGAACTCAAGGCTTCCTAACTCTAAGCCTAGAGCTTTCCCCTCCACTATACAATGTTTCCTCATGAGTAACTGTCATATTACTGTCATATTACTAAGGAAAATGTCAACTCTGAAAGGAATCTTAGAAAGCCTTGAATCTAAACCCTTGTTTTAAAGGAAAAGGCAACACTCAATCAATAAATAACTCATGATGGATTGAGCAATATACTAAGTGTTGGGGATAGAATTACAAAGAATGAAATAGTCTCTTCCCCCAAAGAGCTTGCATTAAAATGAATGGTTTATAAAAAGTGACAAGACTAGAACCTAGTTCTTCTACAGCATTCTTTCCACTACAACATACTTCTGTGTGTGTGTGTGTGTGTGTGAGTCATGCTACTATCGTATGCCTTCAGGCCTCACCATCCTCCACTCCCTTCTCTATCTAGCTTATCAAAGGCCTTTCTACTTAGAGATGGGGGAGAATGCTGAGAGGAGACGGCTCTACTGGGTAGGGGTTGGACTAGATATCCTGTGAGGTCCAGCTTCTACGATTCAAGAGAAAGAAGATGATTCCAAGGCGAGGCATCCAAAGAGCATGTCAGAACATGGGAGCCAACAGCTCTTCTTCTACTTAATCCAAGGCCAGGATCCTCATGGATAAGTTTATTTTCCACCTCTCATTTTCTGCTTTATCAGTATCATTGAAACTAGAATTGAAGGAATATAACCAAATGACAGTTTCTTGTGGGAAAAAATTAAGGCTCTTAGAGAGTTCAAGGATAGATGGAAAGAAAGAAGAAAGGAAAAAAGGAAGGAAAGCCTTTATAACTGAAATAGTCCACAATTCTGTCCAATTTGGTAACCCTTTGGATCATTCAGATCCTATGTTTATTTTACAGTTGGGTCTGGCTTTGCCTTATTTTAGCTATATGTCAGTTAGGAGTTTTATGTGAGAAATTAAAATGGGTTTTCCAGAGAGGAGGGAAAACCAGTTGGCTTTGGGATTTGTCAGAGTTGGGGTGTATTATTTAAAAAGACCACTTAAGTCTCACCTTTGGCAGCTCTAAGCCTGGGTAGATCTTACAGAGAATAGAGTCTGGCTAAGAAACTCAGAAGGTCTCTGTAACCTGTATCTTTCTACTCGTTAAAGCCAAAAAGATTGTCCCATTTTACATAACTTTTCATTCTTTAAGGTTACATGGTCAAAACAACTCTTGACAGATCCAAATTTCACAACAGTAAACAGCTTCCAACAAGCTCCTATGCTCTAAGAATTAAATTTCAGACTATAAATATTCCAGCCGTGTTTTTTCACAGTCCCATCTCCTCTTAAAGTCTATCTCAAAAGTGCCAAAAATTCTTCCCTTGGATTTAAATCATTTAAAGATTCTCCAGTGGTGGAATGTAGCTCCGGCCTTATCAGTTTTGGTTTTAGTGAGAGTCTGTTTCAGATCAGATTTTGCATTTTTTTAAAAAATGACTTTTCTATCAATAATGCATCAGAAAATGTTCCGCCAAAAGTCAGATCACCCCCTTGGTCTATGGGGACATATCTTTTTTAGAAATGAAGTAATGCTATTTTGAGAATACTCTTTCCCAATGCACATATTGAGCCTAGCACTGTGTTCTATAAACTACATACAAATACCTTCTGGAATTTACAACCACAGCCAAAGTATCTGTGGAGATATTTGTCTAGATAGCCACACTAAACAAGAAGCTGTGCATGATGAATGGGATGTCTGAAAGTATAAATGGGCTCAAGATGGGCTTAAACAAATTTGACCTGAAATATTAAAAGCTGGAAGGGGCTTGAAAATTAACTCATCTGATTTCTTCATTTTCTAGATGAGGAAACTGAGGCCAAAGAGAAGAAACTTAACAAACCATATCTTGTCAGTAGCAGAACATGCATTAGAATACAGGGTCCTGGTCTTCCAGAGTGGGTGTCCATCTATGTAGAGAATGGGGAAAAGTGAACTAACAGGTTAGTAATTTTGTTGTCCTGTTTTCCCACAAAGAAATCAGAAGTTTCACAAGAAAAAGTACTCAAAATTCCTGGCAGATAAGGTAAAGTTAGAAAGTGTTTAAAGGAAAAGGACACTTGTCACAGATTAGGCTCTGAATAGGGAAAAGGAGTGGTGCTGGTGGTGGTGGTAGTGGGTGGGTAGTAGGATTTAAATTCCTAGGATGAATTCTGGGAAGTATTGTTCTTTAGGCATTTAGGTATACTAAGTCATCTGTTAGCTAGGTGAGGTAGTAGGGAGAGAGAGTTAGGGAGTCAGGAACCTTAGTTCAAATCTGGCTTTAGACATTTACTAGCTCTGTGACCTGAGGCAAGTCTCTTAAACTTCTATTTGCTTCAGCTTCTCCAACTATAAAATGAGAATAATAACAGCACCTTCATTGAGGGTTGTTGTGAGGATTCATGAAGTGCTTAGTATAGTGTCTCACACATAGTAGGTGCTATAAAAATGTTTTTCCTCTACCTCAACCAGTAACTAGTTAGACTCTGTGAAGAGTAAGGTCAGAGTAGGTTTCAGATTGCTTTTATAAGATAGCTTGAGCTCTGATACTCAAACCTTGCATGGAAAGATATAGCAGAGGAAGAACTATAGCCCATTTTCACTAATACATATTAGCAAAAATTTAAATCACAGCAAAGAGGCGATAGCAGTATACCTCCAAAACTATTCACTATGAAGAGAAGGTTTAATATCAGCGAGAGTAGGAAATGTCAAAGCATAGGAAGTTTTAGTTGGAGAGTGGGATCTAAAAATTCAGAACCTTGGCAGCAGTGCAAATCCTAAAATATGGTGAAGTGAAATTTGAACATGATTGAATTTAAGTGGAAAAAGAGGTAAGTGGTAATGAGGAGGATGAAGAATTGCATGGTCAGATTATTAGAAAGGTTGTCACTTGAATAACAGTCAATGAGGAGCACGGCCATGGATGTGTAGAGAGGAAGAGTAGGAACCAAGTTCTGTCAATGAAAAAATGTGAGTATTTCCCAAAGACTCCTCTTTGGCCCTCTTTCCTCATCCCTGACTTCAACTCCTGCCTATACACAGATGACTCCTAAATATTTCTCTTGAGTCCTGACTTAGTACTTTTTTTTTTTAACTTCAGACCTGTTTTCCCAATTATCTATAGGAAATTTCTGCCTAGATGTGGAAATTCAAACTTAATCCATTCAAAGTAGATCATTATATTTATTTTTATAGAATCATCATTCACCTGGTCATCCATCTTTGTAACCATTGCTGGGGTAAAAAAAGTATAGAAGAGATTATGTTAACAAAAGCAGAATCTAGGATCTAGATCTGGGTTGGACAGGGAGGATGGTGGAATGTCTATGATGTAAGAAACTGGGATTAGAGTATTTCAGGTAAAATTAATTATAGGTAGCCCTGTATTATTTAAAAAAAAGAAATATAACAAAATTTGATCATGGGGGAAAAGGGCAAAAAGGAAAAAAAGGGAATTTAATTAGAAACTTGAATATTAATGGATAAATTTCCCTATAAAAAAGAGTACTTTGGAAGTGATTAGAGCAGAACCTAATAATTTGATATATCTCTCTATATAGCTATCTGTGTGTAGTGGTAGTCTCTTGGTGACCGAGAATGACTATTGTCTTTGTGCATCATCATCTATTGATGTACTCTCATGTGGCTTTGGAGTCCAAAGACTGAGGGGCAAAGTTTGTGGCACATGGGGCCTGGGACTCCAGTTACAGGAGGTGCGGTTGTGGCCTGGTGTCGGCGTTCACGCGCGGCGGCAAGACGTTGATGTCGCTCATCTTCAAAGGTGGCGGCGGCATGGTGAATGTGGGTTCGCCAGTTGCTTCTGACAGAGGCAGCGAGTTCTAGTTGCTTTGGTGTAATGCCAGCCCACTTCAAGTTGGACTTTAGCTGATCCTTGAATCTTTTCTTTGGTCGACCTTGTTTCCTGAGTCCAGCTGACAGTTCACCATAGAATACCTGTCTTGGTATTTGCTGTGGGTCCATGCGGAGGACGTGTCCAGACCTTCGTAGCTGGGTTTTGAGGACCAGGACTTCGATGCTGGTGGAGTTGGCTCTGTCGAGGACTTCCTGGTTGGTGATTCGGTCCTGCCATCGGATCCTCATGATTGACTGGAGAGAGCATTGGTGGAATTGCTCCAGCTATTTCATGTGCTTCCGGTACAGTGTCCATGTCTCACAACTGTACAGGAGCGAGCTGAGGACCACTGCGTTGTACACTTTGGGCTTCGTCACAGTGCTTACACCGCTGTGTTGGAGGACTTTGGAGCGCAGCCACCTGAGTGCCTGGCTGGCCTTTTGGATCCTGGCATTAATCTCATGGTCTAGGGACCCGTCGTTGGTGATGGTGCTGCCCAGGTACTTGAAAGTATTGATGTTAGAAAGCTGCGTGCCATCGATTGTAATGCACGGCTGGTTCGTTGGCCTCCCTGGTGCAGGTTGGAACAGCACCTCTCTTTTACTGAGGCTGATAGTCAGGCCAAACAGTTTTGTTGTGGTGGAGAACCTGTCCACAATGGTTTGAAGATGATTTTCTTGGTGGGCCATGAGAGCACAGTCATCTGAGAAGAGAGCTTCCAGGATGAGTCTCTCTGTTGTCTTTGTTTTTGCAGTCAGGCGGCGAAGGTCAAATAGTGAGCCATCCAGTCGGTATTTGATGTAGACGCCCAGGTCTAGATCCATCACAGCATGTCGTAATACTTGGGTGAAGTATAGGTTGAATAGTACCGGAGTGAGAACACAGCCTTGTTTCACGCCATTGGAGATGTTGAAGTGATCGAAAGTCTCTCCACCAGATAGGACTTCCCCTGTCATGTCGACATGAAAGAGCTGGATCAGTTTGATGATCCAGCTATCTGTGTGTATATGACATATATATATATATATATACACACACACACACACATATATATATATATATACGTATGTATACATATGACATATATAAACTCCAGCTTCAATAGCTCATCCCACAGATGCTAACCATATTTTTAATGTATCTTTAAGATGTAATCTTGATATAGTAATAGTTTAACTGTTAGTCTAGAGACAGTTAACAGTTACGGTTAGAAAGAGATCTTTTTCTCAACTTGTCTGCCAAGTGAACATGAATATCTTGAGTTCACTACCAAGTACAGTAACCAATTCCATTGCTGGAAAGCTCCTTTATTATAAAAATTTACCTCCTATCCATTGATTTTAGTTCTCTCCTCTTAATATGAAATAGAAGAAATATGTTCTCCATTCAAACATTTAAAGAAAGAAAGGCATGTGTCTTTCTAGAGTTATCTTTTTCACAGGCTAAACATTCCTAGTTCCTTGAACATTTCACTAATGATATGGTTTCAAGTCTCCTGAGTGTCCTGTTATTAAAATATTAATCCATGTACCTTTTGTGATAGCAAAAACTTAGAAACAAAGTGAGTACCTATCAGTTGAGTAAATGACTGGATAAATTACAGTAAATGAATGTAATAGAATACTACTGTGCTGTAAGAAACTATATAAGGAATTCAGAAAACATGGTAATATCTGTTTTAACTGATACAAAGTGAAAAGTGTAGGACACAGAAAATAATATGCATAATGATTACAATAATGTGAACAAAAGCAACACTAAAGGCATCTGCCTCTTCTTGGTTCAGCGTGAAGATTCAGGCCCAATCACTTCTGAAAGTCAGAACTGTTCTTGTTTGCTTTCTGTCTACTGCTAAGAAACTGAATTAGACAAAATGAGGACTGATATGGAGTAGACGGGAGTGGGAGAAACCCTCTGCCAGCCTCTAGGGCTTGGCCTCAGTTCTGAAGCTGAGGAAAAACTCCAACCCCAACTGGTTATTAAACTTTATATTATTTGAACTTGCAGTCAGATAAGTAGACTATCTTTTCTGGGCATAGAGGGAGCTGAACATCAGTTCAGTCATTCAATGACAAACAGTCCTAATCGGACCCCTGCTGCTTTCTCTCAGAAGGGGGTCTCTCTCTCCTTTGTCTCACTGGGCAATATTCCCTCTCTCCCCTCAACTCTTCCGTACCCTGCTAAAAACCTCCCATTATCTCCCCATTTTTCCAATCCCCCATCATCCTTTCCAAAAAATATAACAGAACTCAGATGAAATGCAATGACCAAACTTGGTCCCAGAGAAAAGATGATGAAACTTATTTCCCTCCTTTGATAGAGAGGTAGGGGCAGAGGAAGGGGAGAACTAGTGTGTTGTATATGCTGCTAAACACATTAACATATTGGAAAACAGTTGGAGTGCCAAAAAAAAAAATCATTGAAATGAAATAAAATGAACACATAGTACCTAGCAATAGACACAGTGCTTCAGAACAGAAAACTAATGATGCCTATGATCTGGCCATTATATTTTATTAGTATACTCTAAGAGCGTCAATTTTTTTCTTTTAAGCAGTTGCATTAAATAGTTGGCTCATATCTAGTACATGGTTAAATAAACTCTCTATTTTTTCCATGACCTGTTGCCAAGGCTATTCTCTTCTCTTCTATATTTCTACAACTGATTTTTGAACTCAAGAGAAGAATTTTATGTCCATTGAAATTCATCTCGTTTGTTTTTACTCAGTATTCTTGCCATTCATGGTATTATATTCATTAATGGTAGTATACTATTCAGCTTTTGGTCACCTAAAAATCTGGTAAGTATGCTCTTATATTTTCATCTATTTTTGATAAAAATGACAAAAAAGACAGAGTAAAGGACAGAGCTATTATTAGGTCTACCCCCTGACATTCAGTAGATGCTAGGGATTTGTTGGACAAAGAAAGGGGCAGTTGAGGAAGAAGGGTCTGGGTTGGGAGGAAAGTTAGCATAAACTACAAAAGCCAAACTTCACATGGCCCTTTTTAAGGTTTCATTTGGTCTTCTCCTGACTCAATCTTTCCTGCTGCTTTAGGAGGCTGCTTATAAAGAACCTTAGAGCACCACACTGGAAATTTCTATGCAGCTTGATAGCAAGTTATTAAAAAATGATCTAGGGGTTGGATTATTTGACTTTTCAGATCTTCCTGGAGTCCAAATTTCACAATGTGAAATGCCACAAATATATTATGTGGCAGAAGACCAAAGGAATGATGGCTGTTGCATTCTTCCAATCTACCATATTAGTAACTATCAATATGAAATCAGTTCAGAATGACTTCTTTTTAGTGACCTACATAGGTTCTTAGAAAGCACTGACTGGGTTCTTCTATAAATGCTTATGGATTAGTGCTTGGGGGTTGGGGTGGCATAAAACTTAATTGTCCATAACATGGAACTAACATTTACATTTTACGTTTTGATGACTGCTGTTTTATGTCCTGTTCTCAATTTAAAAAGCAGTACAAGGGTTTGTATTTCTCGGAGGAAAAAAATTGCCTTTTATTTTCACGTGGCTTTCAACTGGCTCACTCCCAATCCCAATCCCTGAGTATCTTTAGGAAAAACAAGTTCCATATTTTCTAATCTACATGTGCTCTCACATTTATTATCTCAGATTCTTCTCTTTCTAGATGCATTCTAGAACCTAACCTAAAAGATTAAACTTCTGGGGGGGGGGGTAGCTGGGTACCTCAGTGGATTAAGAGCCAGGCCTAGAGACAGGAGGTCCTAGGTTCAAATCTGGCCTCAGATACTTCCAGCTGTTTGACCTTGGGCAAGTCACTTAACCCCTATTGCCTAGCCCCTACTGCTCTTCTACCTTGGAACCAATACCCAGTATTGACTCCAAGACAGAAGGTAAGGGTCTATTTAGAAAAAAAAAGATTAAACTTCTGAACACTTTTGACCCTAAGTTTTAAGAGTACATTTATAGTGATAGTGTACCCAGTGTCACTTTTATATGAAGCAGACTGTACTTTAAAAAAATTTCCACTGCCATGGATATTTCTTCAAGGACATCCTGTGGGCTCATATGCTAAAATCACTCTGGAGACCACTTTTCTAGAAGATACTATGAGAGGCAAAGTTTGGTCCTGATCCAACTGTTTCTCTGTTTTGAACTAAGTGAAATTGCTTGAACTATTTATTATCTGGAGCTTACAGCTGGTGTTTTCCTGAATTGGCTCTGGGCCTACATAAAAGGATACAATGTGGAAAGTACCTTTGTCTTGTTTTTCTAATTTTGAGGGAGAACTAAGTTTGGGAAATTGAGGGACTGTTAATAATAGATAGAGTCAGGCTTTGAGAAATTTTCTTCATAGATGTATGGATTTGAATTTTGATCCATTATTAGCTCAGCAAATGGTAAGGTGAAAGGGGTATTAGACTAGTTCTGCTTGATCCCAGAGAGCAGAAGCAGGAAAAATAGGTAAAAAATTCAGAGAGACAAATTTGGGTTTAATATAATGAAAAACTTCTTTACAATTAGAAGTATCCAATGGTATAATGGGAAGCTTGGGAATGTAGTGCATTTCTCTCTCCAAGTAAAGGTTGAATGACGTATTTTCAGTCCCTCCCATTTTGGTTTTGCTGGATCAGAATTAACTCCTGTGTTCATCAAGTGAAGAGAATTTTTGTTCAAGTATGGTGTAGGCTGGTTGGCCTCTTAGGTCCCTTGCAACTGTGAAATTCTGGGATCTATTTCCAAAGCCTTTGCTAAGACCTTGGAATGCTAAAAGAGAACATTGTTTACTGAAGGAATACAATGGAATTTACCATCTAATTTCCACTTCTGATATTTAAAAATTGGTCTGGATTTAATTGCTGATATGACATAACAGATCAATTGATGGTTCTTTCGTGAGATCTGGTGGGATATGCACTAGTGAATCTTGGGTAGGAGAGTAAATGCCAAAATATACTCTCCAAAATAAATCTTAGTTCAAAGTCTTTGGAGGTAAATGGTATTTCTTCCCGTTTTAGAAACTGAAATAAGTATGTTTTGGATAATGATACTGGAAATATTCTTTAAACTTTTGGGCTGCTAAGATGTCTTAGAACAGTTTTAATCTAATCACAAAAATGAATGACGAAGATAATGTTCATTTGAAGATGAAGGCTGCTTGTTCAAGATAATGGATAGGAAGACTGTTCAAATACAAATACAAATATAATACAAAAAGTTCTTACAATAGACAGAACACTCAGTTCCTACTCTTATATGTTACAAAGGCCTAGAAACCATTCTCTTGTTATAAGCTTGGAAGAAAGTTTACTTATCAAGGCCTATGACCAGTGCAGCTTTCTTTATGCCTTTGATTGTCCCTGGATTCCACCATTCTAATGGCCTTTAGCAAGCGCTAGCATTTATGAGGATGTCCTGTACAACTCCACATAATGCTTGGTCTCGGATCTTCTACATGGTAGGCGGTACTCAAATGTTTGCTGAATAAGTGGATGATATGAAACAGCAGGTACAAGTCCTGAAGAGTCCATTGCAAGTCACTTATCCTCTTACTCAGGTTCCTCATCTGAAAAACTGGGGAGAATAATCTGTGCTCTACCCCTCACCAAGCCAGGGACAGGGATATACTTGGAAAACTAAAATACAAGAAAAACACCAGCTCTTAGTCTATGGTTGGGTACACTCTGCTCGTAGCTTAGCTCCTGGCAATGCCCACAGTCCCGCACTCCTGGAGTGATCAGACTGGTTAAGTCATAAAGCATTCCTGGAATGCTTTAAAAAGTCTTCTTCATTGTGACAGTACTTTATGGTGGAGGACTTGAGAGTTCCAGGATGTTCTGATCCCAAGTGCACACTGCTTTTCCCTCCCTCCTAAGCTGGTCTCCAGTTTTACTCTGAGCTTTTGAATATATGCAACCCTTAAGTTTTTTGTTTCTTTTTTAAAGACATCAGTGCTGAACTGTAAGTTCCTCTTAGTATATTGCTGCTCTCCTAAGCCTGAGGTGGCATGGTGCTAAGTTAGTCATTCTGAGCTGTGTTGGCTTTTTGATAGTGACAGAAATAATGGAACGACGCAATGGTGATTTTCCATGCTCTACGACGGTGCTCTTCAATCACCTGCACTGTGAAAGCCTTAGCAGTGGATGTCTGCTGGGTTCCCTGACACCAAACACAACTGCTGCCAGAGGAAGGAACTTGGGTTCATTCACTGCACAGTCATTGCAGCCACTGAGACTGCTTCGTAGCTTTAAAACACAGTCATCTGACCTGAGGTCCCAAAGCACTCTTAAAACTACTCAACCATATTTTGGATTGACCTAAGGTATAATTTTTTTTTAATGAGAGAGAGGTGTAAGGAAAAATAGATATGTGTTTCCATACTATAAGAATATTACTCTGGACTTTGAGAGAATATAAAGAAGAATCAAACACGGGGCTTGTTCTCAAGTTTGTAGAATGAGAATGGAGATAAGCCATGGATAAGATATCTACATGGGTAAAAATGTAATTTTCGGTAGGAGTAGAACAGTGGATAGAATACAAGGCCTGGGGTCAGGAAGACATCTTTCTCAGTTCAAGTACAACCACAGATGTTTACTAGCTGTGGGATCCTGGGCAAGTCACTCAATCCTGTTTGTCTTAGTTTCCTCATCTGCAAAATGTGCTGGAGAAGGAAATGGCAAATCATTCCAGTCTCTTTAACAAGAAAACCTCAAATGGGATCACAAAGAGTTGGACATGACTGAAAAACAAATGAATAACAATAAGTACGCCATTGGATGGCTAAGGGCCAAATCCATTCCCAGAGACAAAGGATCATAAGACCAAGAACCAGAAGGGGCATTAGAGATGAAATAAAATAATTAGAGGTCAGTTCAATTTAAAGATTGATTCTGGTACCAAGGATTAGTTATTAGCAAGAAAATGAGCTAAGAATCAAGATGAGCTAATTAGCAAGAAAGTGACCTGTACATATGTATAAAAGGTTACATGATTACCTTGTCTTAAATCCATAATGTAGTTGTTATTCCATGTCCACACCAGAGAATCCTGACAGTCTATGTTGCTATAGTGCTTTCCTTTTATTCATTTAATACTCACAACCACTCATAGCACAGTGGGGTGGAAGGAGGGTAACTAATCACCATTTCATAAATGAAATTTGGAGCAGGGATGTGTAGGTAAATGTTAAACAAAAGGCTGTTTGAAAATAAATGTATACCGGTTATACTTTTTAAGGTTAATTTTCTTTATTAGCATTTTATCCATATTTCTCTTAGAGTCTAGATGAGGGCCATATCCAAGAATAGTTTTTGTATTTTAAAATACTAAAAAACTTTATTTAAAAAAATGTAAAAACAATTCTTAACTTGCAGGTCAAACAAAAGCAGGCAGATCTAGTCTAAACAATCAACAAAACAATAAATCAAGCCCTGATTTGTAGTGTTTGCTGATTTTGAGTTGTAAATGCTCATGCTGCAAATTTAACAGTTGGCTCTGGGAGACTGTTCAGCTGGCTCCAGCACACCCTTGTAATGGGGGTACAGAGACAGGGAGTAAATTACTCAAGGCTCCAGGGCTTTCTCCGGACTTCATTATAACAGCTCATAAATGAAAAGTTTCGTTCTATGAACTTCTCCTTCCTTACATGCCTTTCAAGTTTTTAGCTCTTCAGCTTAAGATGGTAGCCTCTGCCATCTGAAGGTTCTCTCACCTCCCCATTTGGTTTCTCATTTCTGCCAAAGCTAACTTGTTCTTTGTTCACATCCTTTCAAATGGCTATCTGTAGAAATCCCTGCCACTGCTTATGACTAGAGGGAGAACAAATGTTTATTTGGTATGTATCGCATGCCAGGAACTATGCGAAGTGCTTTACAAATATTATCTCATTTGATTTTCACGACAGCATTGCAAAGCAGATACTATTATTATCCTCATGTTACAGTTTAGGAAATTGTGGCAAAACAGAGGTTATGAGGGTCACAGAACAAATGGACAAAAAATATATTTCTTCTCTTTTATCTGTTATTTATACAGTATTCCATCTTCTGAAGGTCATGTTCCTGCTAGTGTCTTAGCCATTAACAATATAAGCAAGTGTCATATTACATTTTGTAAGGGGAAGAATTATGTTTATGTTAGTTGTTTCATGCGTGCCACTCTTCTATCATAAAAACCAGTGATTCTCTTTTGGCCTTGATAGAAAATGGAAACTCCTCTATTTAGCTTCTACAGCCCAGGCTCATTAGATGTTTTTCCTTCTCCTGCAAAGACTTCAACCCAATCAAAAAGCCTTCTCTTTGTAACACATGGATCTCCGTTTCCTTCTCCATACCCTTGGTGTTGGCTGTCCCTTATCAGGGATGCCCCCTCCTTCAAGTCTTGCCTCTTCTTTCCAGATGCTGCTCAAGCACTACCTTCTACATGAAGCTTTTCCTGAATGCCAACTCCCAACCTTCTCCACCTTCCTAACGAGTGTATTGGTTCCCTTTATATTATTCTGAACTTGTCTGTCCTTGTCTCCCATGCTAGAATGGGAACTCCTTGAGTACAGTGACTTGCACATGTATCCCCAGGGACTCATGTAGTACTAGCACATAGTAGGCATTTAGAAAGTGCTTGATAATTGGTTTGATAAGCAATATCATTTAAGAAATGCTTGTTGATTATAGTAGTCTCATTTTGGTGATGAAAAAGTCCAATGACTGTCTATAAAGAATTAATGAAGACTTGAAAAAACTGAAGCAACATCATGAAAGAAGTAAAATGCAAATGGGAATTAAGTGAATAAATCATGGAATGAAAGAATGTGAAGCATCACCAGGGAATCTGGAGATCCAAACTCCCCCTCATCCTCTGTGGACCATCCCTAACTGCAGACCAGACAGAGATAATTGTAACTTCTACTTAAAGTACTCCATATGTTTGAATTGAACAATAACAAATCCCCCCTCACTCCGAAAGCATAAGAAGTATGCAGATCATATCTTACCTAATAATCTCTCAAAATATTAAGTCTTTTTGAGAAAAGTTAGAGAAGAAAATAATTTTTAAAACTCCAAATCATTAATAAAAACAAAAGTGGAAATTCAAATTCAAAGAACAGGTTTCATCTCATACATATAAGACTGGTAAAGATGAGGGAAAACCCTCCAGTAAATATTGCTCTGGGAGTTGTGGGAAGGGAGGCACACTGTGCATGGTTGGCAGAACCATGAACTACTTCAACTATTCCAGAGAACAATTTGGAATGACACCAAAAGTCATTACATTGCATATATCTTTTGGCCTAATGATAATATTACCAAGAGGATATCTAAAAGATATGAAACCAGAGAGGAAGGTTTCAAAACAACCATATTTATATGGTTTTGTAACAGCAAAGACTAGGAAACTAAATGTGAGCCCATTTACTGGGAATGGCTGAACAGACTGAGGCATATGAACACAATGGAATATTATAGCACCATAAAAAGGTAATGGATATGAAGAATTCAGAGGGGAAAAATATCTAGGGTAGATTTTTAAGAACTGCTGGAGAATCAAGGGACTTGAATCAGAAGACTAATTTGCATGATGAATACAACCATGGCAAGGCAAAACAGCACATCTCTGATGAATGAAGTGACTAATCATGACTTTGAAGAATGACGCAGTACCTTGGCCAGGATGAGGCCCAGCAATGTGGCACAAAACCCACATTCTAAACACTGAAAGTGTTGGCTTATTGTGCTTGACTCTTCCTCCTCTTACAACAGTTCGGGGAAGGAGGATGGAGGATCTATGTAAAGTGATAGTGATATTTCAAAAAAAAAAAAAAGAAAGAAAAGAAAAAGAAAAAAGAAAAAGAAAGGAAAAGAAAAGAACACTAACCTGGTATTAAAAAAAATTCTAAGTCACATACTGAGTGCCTTGGCACTTGGTTAAGGGTCCATGAACACTGATACCAATATTTTATTATTTATTAAGCTTTTAAATGAAACTCCATTGTCAAAATACCTCAGTTAAAATCCTGACAATATAAAGGCTCCACCTTATACCTATTAAAATGAGAAGAGGGTTATTGGCCAACTATTTTATTTTTAAAAGATAGTTTTTCATCAGCTTGTGTTCAAAAAGATAGAAGCAATTAAAATAAATACCACACATGTGACCAAGGTTCATAGGTTCTGCAAAATGGAATCAGTTCTTTTGAAGGACAAGGATGTGTTAGAAAAACTCATATTCTCTGTGAACCATTTCTTTTTATTAACTTGTCATAAAATGATCCTGATAAATGAAATAGTCCTTCAGCAGTAATCATAGCCTATTTCGTTTTCCCCAGAGGGCAGGAAAGGAAGAATATTTCTAGGTCACGGAAAGCAAAAATCACTGAAGTTTTTGAATCACTACCTAAAAATTGGTCCATCTGACTCATGTTTCTTTTCTAAAACACTACTGCAGATGTTTGGCCTTTCTGCCATGAAACTGTATGCTTTTGTAAAAATATGTTCAGAATGTCAAGTCAAACCCTACAAAGTACATTGTTGTAACAAGAACATAAATACTAAAAAATCCCAAGCTGCCAATAAATAACACATTAAACCCCAGAATATCACCTCTGGGCCCACTGTAACTGAAGAAGAACTTTGTATAATCTGAATGCTGGAGGAAGACTAGGGTGTAGTTTATATTTATAATAATAATTCAGTATTCTTGAGTGTACAAACCTCTTGAAGGCAAAAAAAAAAATACCTTTTTTTCCCCTATGAAACAATACATATATGTAAAAGTAACTAAAACTTAGGGTCTAGATGACTTTGCAATTAGACATGTTTGATCTAAAATTATCTTCTGGAGCATTTCGATATTGTTCTCTTTTAGTTATTATATAATACAGAAGCTTTTCCTAGAAAGAGGACAATTAATGTAAAAACCATTAAATTCCTGAATTGGACCAGACCTTGAAGGACATGAAGTTGAAGGGTTTTTAACCTGGGATCCATGGAACCCCAATGGTCCTGTCCATAGATTTCAGGGGTCCTTTCACTGTCTTGTAACTTACTTTCAACTATAAATTTTTTTGAAAGGGTATTATTGTGAAAAGAGATCTCAGACCATCAAGGAGTCCATGACACAAATAAGTGAAGAACTGTTACTCTAGTCCAATTTGCTGCCCTTTTAGGACATGCTTAGCACATGGTCATCAGGTGTCTGCCTGAACACTTGCAGTATAAGGAAGCTCCCTCACTCCCTGTAGGGAGCCCATTCTTGGGTTCAGTTCTAATGGTCCAGAAATTCTTGCTCAGATTGAACCAAGCTGAGCTACGTTATAACTGACACCCAACGGAATCAAGCAGAATCGATCTAATTGCTCTTCTAAGACACTAAGTTCTTCTTTTTGGTCTTTTCTTCAGGATAAACATCCCAGGTTCTTTCACCTCTAGTTCCTGACATGTTCTTGAATCCTTTCCTCATCTTGGTTCCCTCCTCTGCAGAGGCTTCAATAATTTTCTTATAATGGGTCACCTAGCATTGAATGCAATAGTCTGAAATATGGTCCCCAAAGGTCAGAGTGCTGAAACAATGTCACTTCCCTGAAGTGTAGATTATATTTTCTAATGCAGCCTAATATCTCCTTAGCTCCTATTTGGCAGCCACAGTTAGTTGACTCTTCTGAAGTTGGCAGTCAACTAAAACCTCTGAGGTTGCTTGTTTTTTCCCCCATGGACTCTTAACAAATGTTTCCCTTACCTTTAGGGGCAGTTGCATTCTAAAATCTAAGCCAGTGACTTTACATTTATCCTTAAGAAAGTTCATCTTATTTTAGCCCTCTGTCCTCAACTGTTCACATATTTCTGGATTCCAATTCTCTTATCCAGAATGCTTTTTTCAGCCTTTTGTCATCTGTAAATGTGACAAATATGCCTGATAAGACTCTAGTAACTGATAACAATTTTGACTTGAGCCAGTCCAAGAACAGACACATGCATCTTAGATCACAAAATTTCAGTTAGAAGGGACCTTAGAGATAATTCAGTCTAACTCATTTATTTTACAGATGAGAAAATAAGCCTAGAGAAGCTAAGTTGTCCGGGGCCACATAGCCAGTTGTTTTAAGTTAACAATAATTATATTTATTACATTATTGATATCCTAAGATATCAATTATGATTTGTTACAAAGTTACTCATTTCCCATCTTTTATTATTTATTTGAAATAGGTGCTGGTGGAAAGTACATTTTACATTGTGTGGTGGAAGGAGGGTTGCATTTGAAGGAAAGGATATTTCTTTGCACTGACTTCATATGAGAACTGGCTGTGCAGGGATGGCATTATTTAGAATTTATGGATCCTGATTTAAATGCATTTATTATTTTAAAAACTATTTATTTAATTATATATAATTTTTTTTATCCACCATAACAAATGTTTGTATTGGTCACATCTAAAACTACGTCTAATTTTTCATTTCAAGGCCATCACCTTTCTGGAAGGAGTTGGGGGGGGGGTAGGTTTCATCTTCAGTCCTCTAAAAATTGTTTTTCTCTTCCTGACTGTGTTTCTAATTTTCTGGATGTTAACACTATGTCTCATTTGCAGTCTTACCATGGAAGATATCTGAGACCTTCTTACTCTGCTATGCTGGTCCCTTTCTCCCATTGGTGAGTTCTTCCTGGGGTCTTCATTTTGAGGAGGGGCCTAGGCTGATCAACTTTCATTCCCTTCCCAGCTGCATTTCTGACTTATTGGACTTTGATATCATGGCCCCAGTGCTGGATACATTCCCCTCTCCTCACTACTTTCCTACTCCCTTTTCCATTAGATTATTGTAATTTATCCTTTGTTTTCAAAGAAGATCAATGACATTGAGGGGAGTCTTCTCTTTTCCAGAATTATCAAAATCCAGTGGCAAGAAAGAGTCGGGATGACTGGCAATGGCCTGAGAGGCTCCGGAGGACCTCAGTGTCTTTGATGTCTGATGAAGCTCTATGTGTTCTATAGCACCTGCTTTGGCTGCCTTCATGGACATTGGAACAAATTGTTCTCCTGGGCCCATGTCCACCCACATGCCTGGGGCAGACATCCTCCTAAGTCATCAGTGCATTTGAGCCTCTTGGTCACCCTCAGCCTAGTTTAGCTCATCTGCCAAGATGGTTTTACTGGGGGGTGGCTGCTGTGCACACTGCAGCTTCTTGGAGCCACAGGTAAGTTGGGTGAAAGGTGGACACCAAAGTTTTTTGAAGGCAAGGACTGTCTTTTAGCTAGTAATTGTATCCCTGTTGTATTCCTATGGCCTGGCAATAGCAAGCACTTAATAAATTGCTTTTTGCCTTGCCTCGGTCTTCAGGATAATATAATCATTGGTTACTGTACTCCCAGACCTGCTCCCTTCCCTCTGCATCAGTTTAAGGATGATTTTCTTTATTTCTGAACATTCCAATTTCTGAAATTGTCCATGTTGTCATTTCTTATGGCATATATCATACATAATATAAAATATAATTAAAAAATCATATTTTATTATATAACATGTACTATAATTTACTTAGCCATTTTCCAATAGGAGGGTAGCCCGTTAGTTTTCAGTCTTTGGCTAATACAAAAAGAACTGCTACATATTTCTGTACCCCTAAGCACTTTTCCTCTTTCTTTGATTTCTTTGGGTTAAAGGTTTAGCAATGGTATTACTAGGTCAAAGGGTATGCATACTTTAGTAACTTTTGGGGCATAGATCCATATTGCTTTCAAGACTAGCTAGACCAAATGTCCATCAAAAATGCTGGAATATGCTTGTTTTGTCATAGCCCACAACCCTATGCCCCCAACATTTGTCATTTTCCCATTTTGTTAACTTTGCCAGTCTGACAAATGTGAAGTGGAACCTTAAAGTTGATTTAATTATTTCTCTAATTATTAGTGATTTAGAGCCTCTTTTCATGGTTGTTGGCTGTCTGGATTTCTTCCTTTGAATAATGCTTGTTTATAACCTTTGATTCATTAGCCAGTGAATGGCTTCATTTTTAAATGAAAGTTTCTCAACCAGTTCCTTACATATATCTTATCAGAGAAATCTGCTGCAAATAATTTTTTCCATTTGCCTCTTTTCCTTCTGATTGCTCTCTCTCCCCAAAAGGTGCCTTGCCTCTCAGAGGATGATTTCTCCCTGATTGGTAAGTCTCTACCTAGTACTGCTATATTCTGGGGAGCCCCAGCCATGCTCCTCATTTCACTTCCTGTTTAGTTTCCAGTTTGCTCCACTTCTTCAGCTGCCTAGCTCTCTACCCTTCATCCCTTGCCTTGTCCAGCTTTCAGTCATATTTGGTCTTTCTAGATTAAAATATAAGATCCTTGAGAGTAGGGATTGTCTTCTTTTGTTTTTCTATCACCTGAAATTGGCACACTGCTTAGCCGGCAGTTAGCACTCAATAAATGCTTTGTGAATCTCTCTGATTTTATCTGTATTAGATTTGTTTGTACAAAAACACTTTAATTTTACAGTCTTTTATCTTTTGTGATCTTCACTCGGCCTCTTTTAGTCATGAACTCTTTCTTGTTCAGAGATATGAAATGCAATCTCTTCCTTGCTCTTATTTTGCTTCTGTCACTTTTAAATCTATGTTGTACACCTATTTAGGGTTTATCTTTGTAAACAGTGTGATGTTAGTAGAAAGTTAATTTATGCCAGCAGAAATCTTTGGGTTTAATGACATTGTGTTACTACATACATTTGCTTCTTTATGTTGTGCGCTTAATCTGTTCAGATCAATTTTTAATCAGTACTAAATAATTTAAATTGTTATGAATTTGCAGAATAGTTTGAGATCCAGTATGATAGACTGTTGCTTCCATTTTTTTTCATTATTTTCTTTAACATTTTTGACCTTGTTTTCCTCAAATAAACTGTTGTTATTTATCTCATTTTATCTTTTGGTAGCTGGTTCAGCATTGAATAAGTTAATTTAAGGAATACTGTCATTTTTGTCTTGTTGGCTCTACCCATAGGTAATTACTATTTTGTGAATTATCTGCATCTGCCCTTATTTTTACAAAGAATTGTTTTATAGTTTGGCTAGATCCATTCCTGGATGCATCTTGGCTGATACACTTCCAAATATTTTAAAACTTTGGTGAAATATTTCCAAATATTTTTTATACCTTTGGTAGTATTTTGAATGGAATGTTTTGTTGGCAATATAATGGTATTTTATGTATATTTAATTTATATCTGGGGCAGCTAGCACAGTGGATAAGAGTGCTGATCCTAGAGTCAGAAAGATCTCAGTTCCAACCTAGCCTCAGATACTTGCTGTGTGACCCTGGGGAAGTCACTTAACCCTGTTTGCCTCAGTTTTCTCATCTGTAAAACAAACTGGAGAAGAAAACGGCAAACCACTCCAATATCTTTGCCAAGAAAATCTCAAATGGGGCCTTGAGGAACTGAATGTGATTTTAAATGACTGAACAAAAACAAATCTATATCTTACAACTTTGTTGAATCTATTATTTTAATTAATTTTTGGTTGACTTTAGAGTTCTAAAAATAAATCATCATATTGTCTGCAGAAGGTAATTACTGATTTCTTCTTTACCTATGTTTATTTCCTTGATTTTTCTTCATCTTACTACTATAATTTAAATGTCTGCAACCATGTTAAATAGTAATATGATAAAAGGAGCCTTTGCTTTCCCCTTCATCTTGCTGATAAAGCCTCTAACTTTTTCCCATGGCATATAACATTTGCTCTTGATTTCATATGGATATTATTTACTACATATTAAGGAAAGGTCCATTTATTCTTCCATATTCTAGTTTTAATAGAAAATTGCTAATTATCAGAAATCTTTCTAGCATTTATTGATATAATCAAATGGGTTTTATTATACTATTAATATGATTTATTATATTTATAGTCTTACTTTTGTTAAATAGATCCTGCATTCCTAGTACAAAACTAACCTGGTCATAGTATATAATCTTTCTAATATGTGTCAGTCTATTTGCTAATATTTATTTATCGCTTCATTGTATATTAGGGAAAATGATTACTTTTTTTTTTTCGCTTTCTTGCAAGTTCAGGTATAAAGGTAATATTTTCAACACTGAAAGAGACTGGAAGCTTGCCATCTTTTCCTATTATGGCAAAGAGTTTATGTAATATTGGATTTGTTCTTTGATTTTTGATTGATAGAATTTACTCATAAATAAATTTTTATGATGTTTTTTAATTTCAGAGTTCACTTACAGCTTATTTATTTTTTTGACATTGGGTTATTAAAATAGCCATTTTTCTTTTGTTAATTTGGATATTTTATATTTTTTTAATATTCTTACATGTCATTTAAATTATCAGTGTTATCAGTGTATAATTGGGCAAAATGATTTAATATATTTTTCTTGTTCATTTTTGTGAACTCTCATTTTTCATACTTAATGTGAACAATTATTGTCCTCTACTAACTTTATCAATTTTGTTAATTTCTTTAAAAGTCAGCTCTTTGTTTTATTTACAAATTCAATTATTTTAGCTTTCAGTTCTATTAATATCTTCTTTAATTTATAGAATATCTACTTTTTTGCTTAGTTGGCAGGTTTGATTTATAGTTCAAATTTTTGTTTTTCTTTTTTTAGTTATGTGATTGATTAATTAATTTATTGCTTCTCTCATTTATTAATGTTTTCCAGTGGAGTCCCCATCCCCCTCATTTTTTTTCTTTTGTTCAAAATCATCCAACAACATAAAACCATTGAGTGGTCCTCTGTCTTATTAACTTTTCTCTATGATCCTTAAAGATATTAGCATTTTTAAAAGAAGTTTATTTCCTTCTTATCCACATGTAAAGAATTCAACTCCATCCCCTCCCACCCCCCATACTATTAAAGGAATTCCAATGATTCTCTTGGCTACTACATTTCCATTCCAAAACATCTATTCAGGTTTGGGCTTCTCTTTGGGAATGTTTGAAAATACTCTATTTCATTAAAGATCTATTTTCTCACAGTATAATTTTTTTAGATATGGTATAATTGCTTGTAAACCTTCATCTTTTATTCCAAGTTTTCCTCTCCCTTAACCTAGTAGTTGCCAAGTAATAGGTGATTCCTACTCTGTCTTCTTACAACTTAAACTCTTTCGCTTTGGCAGTTTGTAGCTTTTTTTCCCCCCTTTGACTGAGAATCTATGAATTTGGGATATGACATTTCTGGAGTTTTCATTTTGGAGGATCTTTCAATGTAAGAAAACCAGTAGTTTTCATTTATAATTTATTGAAACATGGTATCTGGGATATTTAAGAAAAACCTTGATTTTCAGATAGTGTAATAATTCTTAAGGTATTTCTCCTTGACCTGTTTCTTAGGTTAATTAAAAAATGTGTTTATGTATATGTACATATTTATATTTCTTATATTTTGATTTGTTTTACTATGTATTCTGGCTTAATTGAGTTACTGTTTTCTGTTAGACCCTTTCCAATTTTCAGGGCATTCAGATTTTCTATCATCTGTTCTAAGATGCCAGTTCTCCTTGCCACTCTGTCCTCCCTAGATATTCCATTTTTAAATTTCTTGTTTCATTTCTTCTACATAGTCTTTTGGTGGCCAAGACATTTTTTACTCTGAGGCTTTATTTAGAATCATTATGGGGAAGCTCTCATCCCCCAGGCTTACTCCAGGATGTCTCTAAATCTAAGATATTTGCTCAGAGTACTTGGAGTTTTCTTTTGTTTGTTCATCTTGGCAGCCTTGGTTTCTAGGCTGGGGGTGGGTATGGCAGAGACGCTTTTGCATGAAGCCCAGCTCTAGCATTTCTAAGTTGTTTAGGGAAGTTCTGCTGGGTTTAGAGTTTGGCCAAGCCTAGGTTCCACTGTCCAGGGCTTTTGGGTCTACTCTGATGCTAGGCTCTGCAGAGGGACTCCCTCTTGTCTCAAGGCTTCAGGGCTACTCTTGGCTAAGGCCCCTATCCCTTGTTTCTGAGTTCCTGATATGGAACTCTGGGGCCTTCCAGTGAGAGTCTTTCTGGCCACTAAGATGGGGATGTTCCTTTTCCTCCCCAGCTTCCCCCACTGAGTGCACCTGGGCTCCTGCCAGGCTTGAAGAGCCCCTGTTTGGTTGTTCTGGGGCTACTTTTCTGATGCAGTGTTTTCCACCTCCCCTCACTTGTCTAGTCAAGATTCTCTGCAGAATCCTCACAGTTCTGGCCATCACAAGGCTGGATGGAAGATTCTGCAGGTGACTCTTCTCAAGTTTTGCTGGGGTGTCTGTAGAGGATCTTGGCTCCTGTGCATCCTAACACACTACCATTTTCTGGTCTAACTGCATTTCATTATTAACCTATGTACTCATTTCAGATTTATTCCTGTCTCTGGAATGTTGGGAAGTTTGAAAAACAAACAATGTTACACATATCCTCTTTGTTCCCTTGTTGTTGTTTTTTTTTTAATAAATGAGGACAAACTTGATTATCCAAATAGTAAGAGCAGCTGGAATAATGTAAAGTGTGTCTACATGGGACTGTAAACTCTGGGGATTAAAATTGTCCCTGGCTGGCTCTAACTATGGAAACATGTAGTAGTACCCTTGAGTACCTAGTATCTGAGCTAACAGGTGCCAGAAAAGACATTATCCCAACACCTCTGCTCTCTTAACCTTCAGTTCCACTACCAATCCCTTATAGATCCCAAAACATGATGGCAATATAGCTGCCTCTGAGTGAATGAACAATACTACAAAATAATATGCACTATAATATTTATGAGACCCTTTTCATTTCCAAAGACATTGCTTGTAGAATTAATAGAATAAACCAATATCCAGCATAGATGGAAAGGAAACTTAATAATCATGCCAGATACTAAATAAGTATATTTGGCAGAAATAGTGTGGATGTTGGCTTTTTACAACCTTTTGGCCCTGGAAAGTCTAAGAACTTTAGAGAGAGTTTTTTAAAAAAGATTCAATCTTGGACAATAAATATTATTTCAAAAACCAGAGTGGGGATGGGGCATTAGGTTCTAGAAAAAACACACAAATTACCTGTAGAGTACAGTTCATCATCCTTATGATGTAGTCAAACTGCTGATGATCTAGTATTGCCCGGTTCTGCTGTACATGTAAACCCAGTTCATAGGTAAGACATTGCCGCGCTGCCTTTCCTTTGAGGGCTCTTAGTGCAGCAGGAAGGGTCTGAGAACAAGAAAATTTCATTTTATTTGTATGACCAGAAACCTAATTCTTCAGAAACAAATATTTGAATCTATTCAATAATCTCCCATGGACATTTTAGAACAATAATTCAATCAAAAAACAAATATTTAGTAAATACACACTATGCAAAAAGCACCGTTAGTTCCTGAACTAGAAACTAACCAAAAAGCCAACCCCATGCTATGTCATTGAGAACAATTAAGGAGCTGGTCTCCTCGGGAGCACATCTGTGAGTGTGCATGCACAGCTAGAGCTTATTCACAGGTAACCATAATAAATGCAGCCTGAAGGAGAATATGGTAAGGCCTTTGAGCAGGAATTGACACAAGCTAGGTTATAAAGGAAGCCATGGAGTTCAGAGGAACAGAGATGGGGGTAATGCATTTTGGGTTCTGGGGACAGCTATTGTGAAGGAAGAGAGGAAAGGGACAAGAGTACTGAATTCAGTGAATAACTTGTCACCTTAATTGGCTAGATGTAGATAACAGGGCAGGAAAGGTAGAAAGAAGTCAGTTTGTGGAGGGCCTTAAATCCCAAACCAAGAAGTGTATGTTGTTTATTCAATTAGCTGTATATGACTCTGTGATTCCATTTTGGGACTTCTTGGCCAAGATACTAAAGCAGAACTCAAAATTTTAAAAAATTAGTGGTAAAATTTTTTACATGTAATTGGGAAAAGTATTATAAAAAAGGGAAAGAATGGGTATGAGTTGGCAATTTATTGAATATTGAAGAATGACTGAGGCTGTGACTTTAGGTAGCTAGGAGAATAATAGTTGCTTCAACATTAGCAGGCAATCTTTAATTATAAGAAAATGCAACAGGCCTGAAAAAACTCAAAAAGCTCACACACAATATAACAATGGATAGTCATAGTGATGATCCCAAATCATCTAGACAAGATTAAATGTTTAATAAATGAAACGTTTAATGAAGCAGAAAATACATATATATATTATAAATATTCTATGCTAAGTGGTTAAAAGAAAATAGGTTTTGATGATTAAAAAGTTTTGGCTATCTGAAAATACACTCCTGTGGAACAGCTAAGATCCTTCATAATGGGGACAGCTATGCCAAAACTCTGAAAAAATTCTCTGAAAAGTCCATGGAGAATATTTCATTGCCAGGTTAAATAAGATGTAAACTTTATACTTGGAACTTAATTGGCAGCAATACCATCTTCTGTAGTTTTAATTTGGACACATAATCATATTCATTTTCAAATGACCAAAACAGATCATGGATATGGAAAATAGATTGGGTTTATGGAAAGTTCCATAGGTAATTTATCATGAGTAAATTTAACATGAAAATAAGACATTTCCTTTGGTAAACAAACTTTTAAAAAATTACCTTTTCGGTTTCTAAAACTTTATTTTCAAATATGAAGGCGATGCAGTTTCTAACAACTTCCAATCTTTGAGCACTGTTGAAGACTGTGGTAACTTTATCCATGATTGAAACTAATAAAGAAACACAATATCAGTCAGTTACCTGTGTTTGATGACACTAAGAATAACAGAATGTTGTACTTTAAGTCTTTTGAGATCCTAATCCATTGATTTCCCAATATACCACCAGCCACTGAAAAGACTATTTTACTATTCTGGTTGCTCCTTCATGGGAAAAGGATCCAGAATTGGTTGCTCTAGATCTCACATATCAGATCTCAACAGGTTATCTGACTCTTAGGCAATTCATGAACGCCCAAGAATAAAAACAATGATATTAGGTAATGAGATAAATATACTCTTACCATTTTTGATATAAATTGAAGAGCCTTGAGAATAATGAGTCTCATACAATTTACTTTCCAATTTTACAAAAAGAGAAATCATACACTAATCTATAAAATAGATTAAACAATTCCAAATTTCCTACAGTGTGAATTTTAGATTTTCTCCACCCTGATTAGTCTTTAAAATCCTAGCAACCAGGAATGTATTCACCCCTACTTAAGGATTAAGTGTTGAGGAGGATGGCCTATGACAGACATGTGCTAGCAAGTGACAAATAAGAAAAAACTGGCAGACCCCCTGGGCTGCCTAAATAAAATTTAAGCTACCATTGGTACATGTGAGACACAGGAAGTGAGGCAAAGAACAGCCTATATATTTCATATCACTTCCTCTCTCCTGGGCTCTCTTGCGGAGATGTGGCTCTCGCTCTCACTCTCGCTCATGGAGACATTGGTCTCTGTCAGCAGCATGGGGAATGATGGATAGTGTTTGGCATGCTTGTAGCTCTTGTTGGGTTTTGGCATTTTGTGGCTTGCCGGTGAGGTGACCGGGAGAAGTTCTTAGCGTGCTTGGTGAGTGGTTTAGGCTGATTCCTTTTTCCTTTACCTCCTAAAATGCTATCCTCCTAGGAGACCCTTCATCTTGGAGGAGGCCTTGAGCAGCTGGTAGCTGAGCTAGATTGAGAAGACCCCTTGGTCTAGGCCTCTGAACTCCTGCCTGGCTCAGCCCACGCTGGAGCAGTTTAAATTCTTTTTCCTCTCTCTCTCTTCATCTTAATTTCTTCCCTCTATTGTAATTAAACCACCATAAAAATCCCAAACTGACCTGAGTATTTTATTGGGATTGAATTAATCCCTGGAGACCACTAGTATAATATATTCAGTCAAACCCCCCTAATTTTACCCTTTACAACAGGAAGTATGCATCTAGGAAAATCTTTACTTTTCATAATTATTTTTTAAACTTCAGATAATAAAATCTACCATTAGGGACATTTAATTAACTGAGGGAAATGGGTTGTCTGAAAAATCTCAGATGAGGTTTTAACCTAGTAATGGAAGATAAGGGAGAAACTAGTCTATGTGCATCTGTCAAACCAGATATTTTAGAAATAGAAGGTAAGAAAAATAGTAATTCACAGGAGACAATAGTAGATGACTCCTAAATCTCTATGTCTTATCCGAGTTTCTTCTGAGCTACACAAATCATGATTCCAAGAGTCTAGGGTAGTTTACTTACATGTCCCACCGGCACTTTAAAATCAACATACCCCAAAGTGAGCTTATCTTTATCTAAGTCTTGTTCTTTCTGATTTCACTAATTCTGTTTGTGAACCAATATTCACCTAGTAACTCAAGTTTGATATTTTTAAAAAGAGGGCCTTGTATGTAGTCTTTCTTGTTTTCTTTCACTCTCTCCTTTTCCTCTTCTTTCTCTTTTTCTCCATCTCCCGTCTTCTCCATCTTTTCTTTCTTTCCTCATTCTGTCTCTCTGTGGTTATTGAGTTCTTTCTTTTTCAGCTCTGCAATGACTTTCTTGCATTTGTTTTCTCCCTATTCTATTCTTGCTACCCCAGTGCAATTTAACTTTAGCACTCATCTAGATTACTGCAACCTCCTACTAGGCAGTCCTACCTCTACTATTCTCTTTAATTAATCTCCATTATTCATATTGCCACAGCAGAGAAATAATTTAATAGCTATAGTTAATTAGGATTACTAGGACATCTGCTGGAATTTGTTGTCTGGGCTAAACTTAGAATAGTTGATACATTCAGGACTTTACTTAATGGTAACTTCAGAAGAAAAAGGCTTTTGTTGTGCCTGACTTTGTGGCCTAATGGATGATAACAAGCCACTACTGTCCATGGGGTTTTCTTGCTAAAGATGGTGGAGTGGTTTTCCACTTCTCCTCCAGCTCATTTTCTAGATGAGGAAACTGAGGCAAACAGTATGATGTGACCTGTACTGGGTTATAGAGCTAATAAGTGTCTGAGGTCAGATTTGAACTCAGGCCTTCCTGACTCCAGGTCTGGCTCTCTAGTCACTATACCACCTAGCTGCCCTAGTTTAATAAATGCTGGCTGATTAATTGAATGGTTCTGTCCAAAGTTGAATTTAACATTGTGTTCCTTATCTCAGGGATGTATAATCATTGTCTAAATGTCTGAATGATTGTTACATGAATGGTGGGATTATACTTACTTGATTTACCTCCAGAGACCAAAACTAAAACCATGGATTAACATGAAGAATTTAATAGAAGTTACACCAAAGGAATAGGCTACCAAGTAGTATGTTTCAGTAGGGGTTTGACAACATTCTCTCCAAAACAAGATGATCATCTTCTCCCTATAATAATCCTTCTTCCAAACTTGACTCTTTTCCTTAGGTGCTCTATTACCCATTACAACTTTAGGGTCCTCTTTGACTCTTCCCTCTCTCTTACTTTCTGGATTTGATCAGCTACCAAGTCTTGCTAATTCTACCACCATGTTATTTTTCATACTGATCTCTTTCTTTTTACTCAAAATGGCCCCAGTTCAATGCTCTCCTTGACATTATAGTAACTTCTTAACTGGTCCCCCTCCTCTCAGATTTGCTACTCTCCAATCTACTCTCTATCAAAAGCCAGAAGAATCTTCTAAGAGCACAAGTTTAACCATTTCATTTTCCTGCCCCGAAATCTTCTGAACTTCCTCTTGTCTCTAAACCTTATCCTGGCATTTAAAGCCCCCTCAATCTGATCCCAACTTACCTTTCTAGACTTATTTACTCAAGTCTCTTTTATGGACTTTGCATTCTAGCCAAACTGGAACTGTTCCCTCAATTCAACATTCCATCTTCAGCTCTTGGAGCACCTGATTTCCTTTAAAGCTCTGCTTAGGTGTTGGGAAGCCTTTCATGATACTACAAAAATCTCTCCTCAAATTACCTTTTATTTACTTTTCTATGTACGTGTTGTACCTGCCCAGTAGAATGTAAATTCCTTTAGAACATGAACTGTTTGGTTTGTATTTGTATCCATATCAGTCCTTAATAAATGTTTAGTGAATTGAACTAAAATGAAATAGAAATGACCAGATCATTAGAAGGATGTGACCACTTCACACTGAAATCATGAAGAAAAGGAAGAGAAAGCAACAGAAAGTCTTGTATACTAGATTCTGGCAGAGGAACTTAATAAAGTTAAAGAAAAGCCAGAAAAAATCCCATGGGCTGAGATTATATTGGAAATTTCATCTAAAGAAGGATAGGATGTTGTCAAGAAGAAAATTATGAAGATAAATAATCAGGTCTGATGTGATAGAAAAGGGGAAGACTGACAAAAGAACCTATGTTAATAAATGGGGAGATTCACTGACCAACGTAGGTTTTTAAAAGACTGGCAGAAGACAGAAACAAGGGTAGCTACTGTTAATAAATATATAAGAAGGCCACAAAGCTGGAAGAATGTTACTTGGAATGTTACAGCCCAGAACAAGAAAAAAGGTATTAAAGAATCCACGTTGGGATGAAGAGTGACATTGAGACCATAATAAACACTAATACTTGAAATAAATTTAATTATAATAATGGTATTAGAGAAGAAACAGAATTATTCTATTCTCATTTTGCTACTTTTTTTTCCCTTCGGGAAAAGATCATCAGAGTAGCAGTACATGTAGAAAAGAAATCACAAAACTTTTGTGAAAATGAAATCCCAGATAAGTGAGGAAATTGGTTTACAGAAAATACATCCTAAGTTACCAAAAAGAAGCTGTTGATATAAGAAGCTGAGATGCTATCAATGACCTTTAAAAATTTATGGATCTTGAAGGAAGTGCTGGAAGATCAGAAATAAGCAAATAATATAATTTTTAAAATGAGGCATGCATGGTCTAGTAAGCTTCTTTGAGGTTCTGGAGCTGATGATTAAAGGGATAGTCAGTGAGTACTTTGAGAACGAAGTGCTGATCAGTAAGAGCTGGTATGGATTCATCAGGAATAAGTCATTCCAATCTTAACAGGGACCAGCCTTCTCTGTGCCACAGGGATGCTTCAGGGACAACATCTGGTTCTTCTCAATCCCTAATCCAGGCTTCTTCCACTACACTAGGGTTTGAGTTTTGTTCATCTTCATTCTTTGGGTTTCTTTCCTCCTTTGAACCCCTTGATGAGCTGATTAAAACTAATTAGCCACTAAATCTCCAAAGATTAAAATCTGCCTACGGGGGTAAGTAATGGCAGTTCTGCAAAGTATATGAAATGCCAACTGTGTAAAAGGAGACACGGCCAATGTTTGAAGGGTAATGGAGTAGCGAGTGGGATGAAGGCTTTGCCAGTTTTTGATTTGCCTTACAGGAAGGGCTGCTGGGGCTGGATTCTTGGATGCACACGTGCGGCTCCCAATGACTCCAGTGGGAGCTGCCCATGTATCTGAGGAAAGAATTTGGCCCAGATTATGTGGATGAAGCAATTGAGGATTCTGAGAGGGAGATTACCAAAAAAAGGAAATAAACGAAGGCTCCTGTCCACCAAATTCAACTGGAACAAATCTCTCTTATACCTGTTCCAAGGCAGTTAGGAAAAGAATCAAACTAACCATAATTGCACAACCAATCCACTCCAAATTGGCCTTTCTTAACCCTTACAAGTATATACAGTAGAGAGTTAGAGCTTTGAATTCCTCTAAAGAGTCAAGGGACTTGACCCCATAAACAAGGGTCAGAAGGAGCCAAACCCACATACCCACAGGTGGGCCTGCCGGCACGACACACTTCTTCTCCACTTTAGAAGTAGGAGGCGCGAGCTGGTTCTTCACAAGACCTTCCTGTATCAGCTCCTGCACCCTGGGCTCATTAATCTTCGGGAAAGGAAGAATGTGGACTCGCAAGTGAGAACCTTCTGTGGGGCGTGGAACTTTCTGGAATGTCATGTGAGGATTTGGATTTTCCTGCAAAAGAGTAAATTTAAGGACAATTATGTCAACAGTTCATTGGATATACCAAACATTTAGGAAACAAGAAGGAGAAAATGAGGTGCAGGAAGGAAACAGGAAAAAGGGTATCCTAGGTAATACAAGTTCTTTCATTACACAAATATTCATTTCAAAGCTCCCTGAGGGCAGCATTGTTGTCTTTATCCTGTGTAGACCCTCTGGTGGCTCCAGGCTGATCTGCCCACCATTACTGATTTCAGTAGCAGCTCACCTTTAGAGCACTCTACAAGGCCCACGTTAAATGGAATAGAATCAGTGGCTACCTTTGCACTGGCTGCTCCTCCTCCCTTCTGCATCCAGGCTTCTCTGGCTTCTTTCAAGACTCAGTTCAAATCCCACACTAGGCCTTCCCTCTCCTCTGGACCTCGTCTACGTTCCCAGTCGCTGGCATGTTGTCTCCCCTGTTAGAACGGAAGCTCCTCGAGGGGTGGACTCTGTACTTGCCGTCCTTTTTATCTCAGCACTTGGCACAGTGTTTGGTACAAAAGGTCGGGGCTTGACTGCCTGAACAGAAGCATCCTAACCTTGACACGACCAAAATGGAATTCATTATATTTTTGCCCAAACCCATCCCTCCCTTTGAACTTCCCTTCCTGCTTGGGAGGGTCCCATCACTCGGATTCACAGGATTTCTTGTCCTCCTTCTACTTTGTGCCTCTCCCACTACGCTCACATCCAATCCATTGCTGAATCTTCCCTTCAGAGCCCATCTTGGCCTGCCGCCTCCCTCCAGGCTCTCCTCTTCTATCCCCCCAATGCCGGCTGCCGCAGCTTCCCAGAGTGCTCTGCTCACCTCAAGGCTCTTCTCTTTCCCAGCCATTCTTCACACACCTGCCAAACTGATACTCCCCAGAACAGAGCCAACCATATTATTAGCCTACTAAAAGGTGCCCAAAGAGAAAGTTTAAACCACCCAGCCGGGACCTTTCCTATTATTCCCCTTTGGGCATTTGGGTCCAGGCAAACTGCTCTGCCATCTTCTGCCTTGGAATGCGGGCCTGCCAAGCCTGCATCATTTCTTTGGCGGAGCCTCCTTTGATTCCCTCAACGTGCAGCTCATATGCTTCCTCTTAAACGAGGCATTTTCTCATCCATTCCGCTGGTAGTACTTTTTCCTTCTTAAAATTATATTTACTTGCATGGATCTGACCTGGGATCAAATCCTGCCCTGGATACTGGTAGTATGTCCCTGGGCAAGTCACTTAACCTCTCTTTCTCCATTTTCTCATCTATAAAATGGAAATAATAATAGCATCTACGTTGCAAGGGTTGTTGTGAGAATAAGATGAGGCAACATAGCTCTTATTATTATGTGTTAGCTCTGTGCTGCCGGCTTTTAGCACGATGCCGGAGCAGGTGGGATGGAAGCTCTTTGGGGGTGGGGAGACAATACCAGGAAAGTCAAGGAGTAAGAAAAGACTGCTGGGAGCTGAGGGAACAATGGCTGGACCCCAAGGAACCCTGGGATGTGATGAGGCCAGAAAAGAAGGCTCGAGGTAGGCTCAGAGATGGAGGTTATAGTTCATTCAGCTGACAGAGGAACAACATGACCCAAACGGTGCCCGAGACTGCAGGAGGTGAGAACCAGGCAGGAGGTTACAACAATCCGGGATGGAGAAAATGAGGCCCTGGAGCAGGTGTGTGCTGCGAGAATGGAGACGGAAGGGCAGATGCTGGACACACTGTGCAGGTAGACTCAGGGTGACTCAGTGAGTGATTACATTGGGGCCCAGCAACAAGTAAAAAAGACAACAGCAGAATGTCCCAAAGACTCTGGTTTAGAGTTTACCTGATGCAGAGGTGAAAGGGAAGGAATGAGGAATCGGGCCCATTGCATTGCAGGTTGGAGCCCAGAGTCCCAGGAGGATCATGGGAAATGGGAGAGCGTGGAGGAGTAGTTGAACAAGTTGCAGCATGGAATTCTGGGGAGGCCAGGTTGGCTGTGCAGGGCCTAAATCCCATCAGAGGGTTCAAAGGCTTTCCCTACAGTCTTAGGGGCAGCAAATCAAGGGCCTGGGATCCAGCCTGCACAGCTGATTGGGGATCTGACTGCTCGGCTGCAGCCCCACAGGGCCCTGGGAAGGAGGTGTGCTCAGGTCAGGGGAGAGTCCCGGATGCAGAGATGGGGCCTTGGGCCAACTGGCACAGCAGCTTCATTACAAAGACGACTGAAGAATTAAGCCTGGTCTGATAGGTGACTTGTCCAAAATCACGTAGCCAAGTGTGGGAGAGGGACTGGAACCCAGACCACATTCTCCTGGAGGCTTGGCTAAATCTATAGCCTAGAGCTGTGTCCTGTGGGGTTATGATTCATTTCTCTGTGTTTGGGAAGTTCCCAATAACTCTTCAAAGGGATGCTCTGATGATGTCATAGCCCTTGTGCTTCTGCTGCCCTCTCCTGGGCAGAAGAACAAATAACAACTTTGTGGGGCAGAATTGGAGGGTCCATTCACTGGGGCACATTGATTTAGATGTGGCACTGGTTTCCAAAGGATCTGGGTATTCCTGGGGACAGGGAGGCCTCCGAATGGTATTTAACAGTTAGTGTGGCAGGACCGACAAGGATCAGAGATGTGGGTGCCTAAGAAATCACTTAGTCCAAAGCTCCCATTTTACAAACAAGAAAACCAAGGCCCAAAGAGATTCTGAGATGGTCAATGCCACAGAACTAGTAAGCTGCAAAGTCAGAATTCAAACTGGGCCTCTTTGGCTCACACTCTACCCCCAGGCCTCAGGCACATTGGTCTCTCTTGGAATTCCTTCCATGGCTCCATGTTGGGGAAAGCCCAGCCAACCATCCTTCAGCCTTGAGCACCCTTTCAGGGGGTGTCTCCCCTCATTAGAATGTAAGATTCTAAAGGGCAGGTACTGTCTTTCTTTTGCCTCTAGCAGTATCCCCAGGAATTAGCCTAATGCCTGGTATATAGTAGGTGTGGAATAGATGCCTGTCAAATGACCAAACCAAGCTGTCTTCACAAATTACCAATATTAAATGAGATCATGAATGAAAAAACCCTTTCTAAGCTGGAAAGCCTCCATAGATACATGATGCTGGTATTATCATCATCAGCCTACAAATGCAGGCTGATTTTTATTTTTCATTAAGGAAAAATATTTTCTTCCATAGAAGAGAAGGGAATTTAATTTCTCTCTTGATTCTGTAAGGAATTAAAATACATAGAAAAGACAAAAAGTTTAGATAGCTTAAAGGAATTTGGCAAAAATTTCCTCCAAAAGGATCAGATTAAATTGCCTAAGAAAGCTGCTACCCCAATCTCTTTCTCCTTTCAGTCATAATCTTGACTTGTCACAATGGCTTGTAAACTGCTGTGTTTATTACTCCTTGGGAATACCTGGTGGCCCTGGGAACAAGGTAGTGAGAGGGAGGGAAGCCCACTTCTCCCTCACTTCTACACCATGAAAGACTTTTGTTCTTAGTATGGAAACAGATGGATTTCGGGAAGCAGACTAGATGAGAATATAGCCACAGGCCTATGGAAAATAAGGCTGAAGGTGAGTAAAAAAAACCAACCCAACCACAAAAAATAAATCTTAATCTGGAAGTAGAACTCCAACAAAAACCGAACTGGAAATCCACAAGAGACGGACACATGAAGAGCTGTGATGTTAGGATTCAAGGTTGTCCACTATTTAGGGAGTTAGGTAGAAAAACTTAAGAGAAAGAATCAAGAAGAAATAATCAAAATACATTCTTAGTCCCCTTAAGAGAAGTACCAACCTTTAATCCCAAAGAAGATTAGGTACCATAAGACATCAAAGACCATTTACCCCTCAGGATATTGAGGGATTTAAGTGGAGCACCCCTTCTTTTGAGGATGAGCCCATAGCTGTTATCAAAAGGCTGGAAAATATATCCTTTGTGAGAATATAAAAAACAAAGACCAATGTGTTACATATGCTGAAAAGGGGGACACCTAATGTTAAATTGCAGAAGCTGGACTCAAATATTCAATAATTTTAGAAATAATGGTAGAAATTTTAGGAACAATTATTCTAGGAACAACAAGTATTTTAGAAAATGGAATGATAGAACCAATAATCAAAATGAAACAAATGGTATGTTACAATATATCCAAAACAGGGCCCACCCACATAATAGTTCAAATGTAAATCCTCCTCAATGAGAGGAATCTCAGAGAGGTGCACATGGACCCTTATGAAGGTCTGAGAGGGGAGAAAGGACTCTGGAATCAAAGACTAAAACATGTGATTTTCCAGACACCAATATGATTACACCAGTCATCCCGGTCCATTCTCCCCCAGATAGCAATGAAGCACATGTGACACTGACAGTAGGAAATACATTATACAATTATCTTCTAGATACCGGGGCATCAAGATCTGTGCTGATGAGTATACCTGAATCTAATTACAATTCTATTGGCTCTATCAATATTGTGGGAGTGTTAGGAGAACCTCTGAAAGTCCCAAAACTTCCACCACAAATGGTATCTGTGGGACTTTTATCCATGGAACATTCATTCCTCCTATTGCTTAACTCCCCAATGAATTTATTGGGGAGAGATCTTTTGTAAAAATTAAGAGCCATGATAATATGTACTCAAGATGGTGATATTACATTAGAACTACCTGAGGAATCTCTAAATTTGTTCCCTGTACTCTTTCTAGTCAGGAGATGGATAAAACTCCCACCTTTGAAATACTGACAGATATACTAGAATCTTTCTGGGCTACATCTTCTTCCAATGTAGGCCTACTTTAAATCAGCTGTTCTGGTTCAAATTAGAACATAAAGCAAACCACTTAGGTTGGAGGCAGAACACCCAGCAGTACTTACTAAATTAAAACAGGCTATCATGTCTGCCCCTGCTCTAGGCATCCCAGATTACAACAAACCAATCACTCTACATGTACATGAATGGAGAGGAGTAGCTTCAGGTGTTTTAACCCAAGCTTCAGGACCTGTTTAACATTCAGTTGCATATTATTCGCTCAACTAGACCCAATAGCTTCAGAAGCACCACCATGTCTTAGAGGCATAGCTACAACAGCTTTGCTAGTAACAAAATCTGTGTATATAGTATTGGGATGCCCACTAATGATAATGTGTCCTCATGAAGTTGAAGCATTGTTGCTAAGGCATAGAACACAGGCATTCTCTGACCAAAGACTTACAAGATATGAAATAACTTTATTAGGCAATGAAAACATCACTTTTAAACACAACACTCAACCCTGCCACCTTGCTCCCAGATTTACCAATCACAGGAGAACCATCGCATAGTTGCAAATCATTAATGTCAATGGCAGAAAAACCTCGTGATGATCTCCTGGACACTCCTTTGGAAAATGCAGACCTAGTTTTGTTTACGGATGGTTCTTCCTTTATAAGGGAAGTTATATGTTACACTGGAGCAGCTGTGGTCACAGAATTTGCCACTCTGTGGTCAGCTTCACTGACATCAAATATAAATGCTCAAGGTGCAGAATTAATAGATTTGAAACATGTCTGTGTAATAGCAAGAGACAAGAAAGCAACAATTTGTGCTGACTTGAGATATGCCTTCAGAATATGCCATGCTGTTGGTATGCTTTGGCTTCAAAGGGGATTTTTAACATCAGCTGGCAAAAGTATCACAAATGCTAAAATCATCAATGACCTTCTCTCTGCTCTCCAACTATCTGAAACCCTGGCTGTTGTATATATTACTCTGCCCATACCGGTGGAACTGACCCTGTCTTTAGAGGAAACCCACTGGCAGATGCTGCTGCAGAACTCACTGCTAAAGAAGTCCCTGAATTAATCTTAAATGTGGCAACTATCAATGATTCAGATTTATCCCTTTCCTATAATGAAAAAGAAATTTAAAAATGGAAACAAAATTTCAAGGTAAAACAGTTTAATGGAATATGGGTGGCATCTGAAGGAAAACTTATATAAAACATATACTCTAGAACTTTTTTATCATCAATAATAAATAGTCAATCCATCCATAAAAACAGTCATTTTGGAACCTAAGGGTCTAGACTCTGTGAAAAAAGGATGGTTAGCCCCTTGCATAACTAATATTGCCTCTAAAGAGTGTGCAGCTTGTTCCATCTGCCAAGAATATAACCAGCAAGTCTTTTGTGGAAAAGCTTTTGGTGAACATCCTTTGGCTTACACACCTTTTGAACATTTGCAAATAGATTTCATTACAATGTCAAAGGCTGGACATTACAAATTTTGCTTATAGTAGACCAGCTAACCAGATGGCCAGAAGCATTTCCAATTCCTAGAGCAATAGCAGCATTTATTGCCAAAGTGCTTTTAAGAGAAATCATACCTTGTTTTGGCCTGTTGGCACAGATTGATTCAAACAGGGGAACTCATTTTACTGATTCAGTTTTATCAAAAATTTACTCATGTTTAGGAATAACACTGAAATTTCACATACCAATCCACACCCAGAGACCTCAGGACAAGTAGAAAGAATGAATAGAGAACTGAAAACTATGATCAGAAAATTATGCACTGAGGCTAATTTGAAATGGTCTGAAGCTCTCCCTCTAGCACTATTCTACCTTCAAAGCAGGTCAAGGGGTGATCTACACATTTCACCACTTGAGATGCTGTTTGGTCATCCACCAATGCATGCTAAATTGTTTAACCCTGTGTATACATCATTGCTAGTGTAAACCTTAAAATTTCTTAGACGTATGAATGTTGGAAATTTCCCCATTGGGAAATTTCATACTTGGAAAAAATTTCCTACTGATAGTAAGAACTCTATTGGAATGTGAAACCCCTTGGCATGGGAGGATCCTTCTCCTCCCTACTTAAGACTACTTTAGGACAGAAACCTTTTGTTAAACAATGGAAAGGGCTTTGACCTATGTTTAAGCATAGAACAGGAAGTTCTTTGAGTCATGATTGATTTTAGAATTGATACAGTAGAGATACTTGGAATGACAGAACCAGGTCTTAGAACTTACAATCTCCACCCTACTCAGTCTAACAGGATTTAGGAAGGGCTGTAGCATAGATCAAGATTTAATTATTTGAGAATATGACCTACAACCGACATGTGCAAAGGAAACAGACCTCTGGGCGGTCCTGGGTTAAGCTAGAGCCACCATTGGCACAGGGGAGACATCGACAGTGATTGGTAGATGTGAGAACTGAGGGGAGGGGACTTAGATGGTTTCCTTAAAGATAGCGGGGTCTGAGGAGAGGAGGAGGTTTTGCTCTGAGCGAGGTGGCTCCGAAGGAGGACCAGGAGAGAAGGCTGGCTCTGAAGGAGGAGAATTCTCTGGAAATATTTCTTGAAAGGAGGCTCTCTTGAAGGTGGAGCCTGAGGTTGGCATGAGAAGCCTTACCTAGAAAGATCTAGAGTGAGTGATAAAACCAACTGACTGATTTATTCATTCTTATTCCTTTCTTACTTTCTCTCTTTTTCTATTGATTAATCAGTGCATTATAAATTAAATTTCTCTATAAAACCCAGTTGGCTTGGGCATATTCATAAATTGGGAATATATTCCCTGGCGACCATCTTATATTTATATAAAACCAAGACACAGTAGAAAACATATTTCAGCGGTCATAATTGATATATATATTTCCCTTGCTCCCAAACATTTTAATTATCACACTAGGAAGAGATACTTCTACTGCCTCACATATACAAGATCTGCAAATCAAAATATGAGAACTTCAGGAATCTGGAGCCGTGGTGCAAGCTGGACCTATAGATTTTTCTCTTCATGATTTAAATCCAGGAGACACAATGTATGTAAAGAACTTCCAGGGCACAGGAACAACTCAGTCGGCCTGGAAGGTCCACTCCAAGTACCGTTAACAACCCCAACAATGATTACAATTGGAGAAAAGACATTGTGGATTCATTACTTTCATGTGAAAAGAGCACCTTCCATCAGAAATGATTGACTGCATGCATCAATGACATTGAACACCTGAACTTAAAAATTTTCAATAGAATGTTTGGTTTTTAATAAAAGGTTTGATTTTTGAAATAGAATGAGTAATAGTCATTAGGTATGTATATAATTTATATTATTTATAGAATTTGTTTAGAAATAAATATACTTTTATAGGATTATAGAAAAAGTTAAAATAAATGAATGATAGGTGATGATAAAGTTTAAAAGGTGTTATAAGTGTTGGTCAACACCTGCCTTGGGGGGGTATTGTATTTACATAATGTTCTTGTATATATTTTTGTACATAATAATTGTAAGTTGGATTTGGATTAATATCTTTAGGTTCTTATTTCTGTATAGTCAGGATTGTGTTATTTATAACTGTAATTATTTATAATTTTGTAACTATAATTATTTGTAATTGTTTATAATTTGAGACTTATATGTACCAAGATTTGTTTTTCTTTCTTTCTCTATTTATTTCTCACTGTTTCTCATATTAGTATAGTTTTCTATTAGAAAGAATTAATAGTATAGGCAACTTTGACTAAGAATATGAGTAGAAGATAGTTTTGTTTGAAAGATCCATTGGGGAGACTAGTCTCCCAAAGGATCTCAGGGGTGATTTGTTAAAGGGATTTTCTTAATCTCTCCATCTGTCTCCTTAGAAGGCAAGAGAGCAGGATTTCTAAGCAGATTAGAACTGATAGGGGTCAGTGAGCCAGAGCTGAAGATTCTGTTACCAGGTAGACCAGTTAAGAGAAAAGGAAGCAGCGCAGTTAGGGGCTTTTGTCTCTGGATCTCAAGAGAGCAAGAGGTCTGTCTCTGAGGCAAGGGTTACTGGCAGTTGGCTACAGACAGTTGGGTGATAGAAACTGATTGAAGGAGTAAGTGGGTGGTAACTTTTTGTTATTTAGGGGATTAGGGAGTTAGTGAATCATTTACAGATAGAATAGGTAAGAGTAGGCTTGGTGCTTGCCAGGTAAGAAGAAACTGTCCTCAGAAGACAGAGGTAGATTATTAGAAATATTAGATAGTATTAGGAAATTTAAATATGGTCATAGGGTATAAGAATAATAATCTCTCTTTCCTCTTTTCTATCTGTACTTCTTTCAAATTAAACTAATTGTTTTTATTCAACTGCTCTCTTCACTTTTTGTCAAACTCCTACTTTTAATCCTTACAATCTGGTTCTAATTAGGTTTGAATTCTCCACTGAAAAACTGTCTTTATATTCTCTGAATACTTATCAACTGGGAAATGGCTCATATTCTTATAAATGTGACAAAGTTCTCTATATAATGGAGATATGAGATCTCCATCCCAGAAACAGTCTATAAAAATTTCCCTCCTATTTTCTACTTTTCCTTACAATCTTGGCTACGTTAGTTTTATTTGTACAATACCTTTTTAGTTTAATGTAATCAAAATTATCCATTTTACATCTGACAGTGCTCTCCATCTCTTGTTGGTTCATAAATTATTCTCTTTTCCATAAATATGACAGGTAATACATTCCCTGTTCTTCTAATTTGCTTATGATATCTCCATCTTTAGATCATACATCCATTTTGCTCTCACCTTGATTATTTTTAATAGTTATTTTATTTCCCCAATTACATGTAATAAAAATTTTCAACATATGCTTTCCTAAATTATAAGATCCAAACTATTTCCTTCCTGCTTTTTTTTCCCCACTCCCAGAGGTGATAAGCAATTTGATAAGGATTTTACATGTATCATCATGCCAAACATACTTCTATTGGTCATTGTTCTATGAGAATACTGATATAACAGTAAAACCCCAAAATAAAAACACAAACTAAAGTGAAAAATAGCTTTCATCTACATTCTTACTCCACCAGTTCTTTCTCTAGAGGTGAATATCATTCTTTGTCCCAAGCCCTTCAGAATTGTCCTGGATCATTGTATTGCTGAGAATAGTTAAGTCGTTTTTTCACAGATGATCACTGTACAACATAGTTGCTACTATTCTTCTTATTTTACTCTGAATCAGTTCATTCAGGTCTTTTCAGCTTTTTTTTTGGAAATCATCCTGTTCATCATTCCTTATGGCACAGTAGTATTCCATCACTACTACATACCACAATTTATTCAGCCATTCCACAACTGATGGAGATCCCCTTAATTTCTAATTCTTCTCCATTACAAAAAGTTGCTATAAACATTTTTGTTAACACTTTTTAAAATCTCTTTAGGATAGAGACCTACAAGTGGTATTACAGAATCAAAGGATAGGCACAGTTTTATAGTCATTTGGACATAGTTCCAAATTGCTCTCCAGGATGGTGGAATCAGTTCACAGCTCCACCAATAATGCATTAGTGTCCCAATTTTACCACATCCTCTCTAACATTTATAATTTTCCTTTGTCATCATATTGGCCAATCTGAAAGGTATGAGATGTTTTAATTTGCATTTCTCCAATAAAAAGTGATTTAGAACATTTTTTCATATGATTGTCGATAGCTTTGATTTCTTCATCTGAAAACTGCTGATTCATATTCATTGACCATTTGTCAGTTGGAGAATGACTTGTATTCTTATAAATTTAACTAAGTTCTTTATATATTTGAGATATGAGCCTTTTGTCAGAGAAATTTGCTGTAAAAAATTTCCTGCAGTTAGTTGTTTCCCTTCTAATCTTTGTTACATTGGTTTTGTTTGTACAAAACCTTTTTAATTTAATATAATAAAAATCATTCATTTTGCATCTTATAATGCTTTCTATCTCTTGGTCATTGTGTCTTCCCTTCTCAATAGATCTGACAGGTAAACTACTCTATGTTCCCCTAATTTATTTATGGTATCACCCTTTATGTCTAAGTCATCTCCCCATTTTGACCTTATCCTGGTAGAGGGTATGAGATATTGGTCTATGTATACCTAGTTTCTACCGTACTGCTTATATACAGTTTTTACTCAAATAGTGAGTTCTTATCCCAAAATCTGAGCTCTTTTTTTAAAACTTTATCATTATTTTATTCGATTAACATAGGTTCTTTGGATTCATTGAAAACTTGATTGCTAAAGTAATTTACTCCTGTTCATTTTGTATCTAATCTACTCTATTGATCTAACATTTTATTTCTTAGCCAGGACCAGATTGTTGTGATGACTATTGCTTTATAATTTAGTTTGAGATCTGGTATTGCTAGACCACCTTCCTTCACATTTCCTCTCCATTAATTCCATTGATATTCTTGAGTTTGATATTATTTGTTCTTCCAGATGAATTTTTTTCTAGTTCTATAAGATACTTATTTGGTAGTTTGGTACAGGCACTGAATAAGTAAATTAATTTAGATAGAATTATGATTTTTATTATATTAGCTCAGTCTACTCATGAGCAATGAATCACTATTCCAATTATTTAGATGACTTTGTGTGAAAAGTGTTTTATAATTGTGTTCATATGATTCTTGTGATTGTCTTGGCAAGTAGATTCCCAGGAATTTTATAGATGCATAGAGTTATTTGCCAAGTCCTATGCAGTCTTGACTGTGGCTCCATATTTGAATTGTTTCTTTTTGGCTGTTTGCAGTTTTTTCTTTTTGGCCTGGAAGCTTTTGAATTTGAGTATTATATTCCTTAGAGTTGTCATTTGGAGATTTATTTTAAGAGGTGAAGGGTGGATTCTTTCAATTTCTATTTTACTCTTGTTCAAGAATATCAGGGCAGTTTTCTTTGATAATTTCTTGTAATATGATGTCTAGGCTTTTTTTTTTAAATCATTACTTTTGTAGTCTAATAATTCTTAGCTTGTTCCTGAATCTATTTTCCAGGTCAGTTTTTTCAATGAATTATTTCATATTTTCTTCTATTTTAAAGTTCTTTGATTTTTAAAATTATTTCTCAGAGTTCATAAAGTCACTCACTTCTACTTGCCCAATTCTAATTTTTGATGTATCATTTTCTTCCATGATCTTTTGAATTTTTTTTTCCATTTGTCCAATTCTACTTTTTAAGAAATTAACTTTTTCATTGAAATTTTCTACCTCTTTTCCCTCGGGTATTGCTTTCATTTATCTTTCCTATTTTTCCTTTGCCTCTCATTTTATTTTTTAATTCCTTTTTGAGCTCTTCCAGAGCCTGAGATCAATTCCCAATTTCCTTTGAAGTTCTGCATGTAGCTGCTCTGATTTCACTGTCCCCTCCTGAGTTTGTGTCTTGTTCTTATTTGTCTTCATAATAATTTTCTATGATTAGGTGTTTTTTGTTTGCTGTATGCTCATTTTCTCAGTCTTTTTCTTAACATCCATTTTTATCTTAAAGTCCAGCTCTGTTTTCAGGATAGAGAAAGCATTCTTTTAATGTTTTTCCTTGCTGCTACTCTCAGTTTTAGTTCTGGGTTTCTGCAAGTTTAGTTCTTCCAAGGTGATATGATAGCCTGTGGATTAGAAGCTCTGAAATCCTGAAAGCCACTTTCCACTACTGATTCAGTCTCTCTCAGTGATTGCTAATGACTTCCATAGCTTAGAGCACTGTGAGCTACCCTGTGTGGGGACTCAGAATCTTACCTCAGGCTTGGACAGGGGCTCTAGACCTCACTCTGGGCTTACATGCAGTAGGTACACCACAGAGTGACTTGTGCTGGGGCCTGGGACCTCACTGCAGGCATGGGCAGGGGCTCTGGGCTGCTCCCCATGGCTTGCACCAGCCAGGCACATCATGGACTGCCTTCTGCTGAGGCTTGTGGCTTCACTCTAAGCTTGAGCAAGGGTTCTAGGCCTTACTTTGGGCTTGCACACTGTAGATTGCCTTGCACTAGGCCCTGGGACCTCACTGAAGGCTTGGGAGAGGGTTTGGAACTTCACGGGGTGAGCGTTGGATGCCCTGTTGTTGAATTAGGCAGGGTCTCTTGGTCTCAAAGTTGGATTGGAGCCACGTTCAGAACTGGAGCAGCAGAAGTGAAGTGTGTGTGTGTGTGTGTGTGTGTGTGTGTGTGTGTGTGTAGGGGTCTTGCTGTTATTTGTGCTGGTACTCCTTGCTATGGTCTTACTGTGGACTGTGCTTCCCTCTCACCCCAGTGAATCAGATCCTCTCTGCCTACCTTCCAAGTTGTTTTGGTTTTTGTAGGATAATTGCTTTACTCCATCCTCTTGTTTGTTCTGACCCTCCCGTATTAATTTCAAAGTGTTATTTTAAGGTTGTTTGGAGAGGATGCTTAGAGCAGTTTGAGCTTTCCATGCCTCAACTGCACCATCTTGGCTCTGCCTCTCTATCTTGATTCTTAATCCAGTGTTCAAAGACACCAACCTTCCTTTCTCTCTTTCCTTATTCTGGATACCATCCTTCTATTTCTCATCCGTTCAGTCTAAGGGTTTCCCCCCCCCCCCCTCCTGAGTTTTACTATTTTAATGCTTCATTATTTTGGGAATGCACCTCTCAGTTTTCAAAGGCCACGTCAATGGCCTGCAATTTAGCAGGTATTACAAAGGTGGAACTCTTCAAGCATCGGCCTGACCATTATTATGGTTAGTCATGCAAGGATGAAGCTAGCTATGTTCAGGGAGGCTTCTTAACACAAGATTTGTCTTAATCATGAAAACCTATGGCAAGGATAGAGAGACTGAGGTCTGTACTAGGGAAGAAAACTCCCCTTGATGAAATCATATATCCTTGAAGAAAATATGGAGTTATGCTGTGTTATTTTTTTTTTCTGGCTGGCACTTCACATTGTTGATCCATATTGAGTTCAAAGTCAATTAAAATCTTCTTGAAGATTTTTTTTTAAAACACTAATGCATTTCTCCTTATATCTTTCCCTCATGTTATAGTTGGGTAGTTGTTCAACAGAAAGACACTAAAACTAGGAAATGGATAATAATTCCATAGGAATGAAGGGATCTGAAGTGTGAGAAAACTGAGAGGATGGAGGGAGGGAAAGACATTCTAGACAGGCATGAATGAAGGTGTGAACCAAAGAGGGCAAGATAATACAAAACTTTTCCAAGGGAAAGTATGTAGACTGGTTGGGAGCAAGGGGGAGTTTATGTAGAGATGGCATAGTGGAATCAGTAAGACTTCAGTTCAAATGCTGATTCAGATATGTATTAGCTGTATAATCCTGGACAAATTATTTAATTGATTTTTGTGTCAACTTCCTCATCTGTAAATAATGATAATAATAGCAACAGCTTCCCAGAGTTGTTGTGGAGATCAAGTGAAATATTATATGTAAAGTGCCTTGTAAACTTCATGGCATCCTAACAACATTACCTACGAGATAAAGTAGAGTAATAGTTGAAGATACATTTTAAAAAGGCAAATCTGAGAACATCCTTGAATTCCAAACTAAGGAATAGTGCTTAATCTTTTTGTAGTATGGAACCATGGAAGGATTTAGAGTGGTACAATGTAAACAAACACATTACAGAGATTAATCTGGCAATAGTATGCTTCTCAGTTGTGTAACTATGAGAGGGGAGAGGTAAAGTAAATAGATCTAAAGGAAAGCACTAGTAGCTCTGGCAAAGAAAAGGCTTTGTTACTTAGTAGACGTGGTGGGTGATAGCAGGGGAGAAATCAAAGACAACCGCAAAGTTTTGAGGCAAAGAAAATAGGATAACCTAAGTAGAAATCAAGAAGGGAAGCACTGATTTAGAACGGAAAAGAATGCATTTTTCAGACATTCTGTTTGAAATGTGGGTTATTCCAGGAGAGTGCTAGAAGGGAGCTGGACAAAAGTCAGGGCCAGCAACACCAATCTGAGGGTCATCAGGCAAAGGAAATCATTAAAGTGCAAGGAGGCATTGCAGGAGATGTCCCTGAGAAAGTAAAGAGGAAAGGGCTGGGCAGGAGCTAGATTCCTTTATATGTTTGGAAGGAGGAAAAGGTACCAGAAGAAAATCAAAGCTGGCAGGAAATTATTAAGGTGATAAAGCCAAAGAAGGAGGGAGCATCTGAAGCAAGGTGTGGCCCTACAGGTCCAAGGCTGCAGAAGTCCTGGAGGACAAAGACTGAGGGGAGGCCACTGGCTTTGACAGAGGCCATCTCTGGGGGCTTCTATTATCCTCGAGTCCTTCGGAGCTGCTGTTTGATAGTCTGACCTGTGGTAGCACAGGCCTTTTGGCAAAGTGCTGAAATCTCATTCATTCAAGAATATTTTCAATAATTTCAAGAACATTCAAGAATACATTAATCCTCAGTCTTTTGTGACGAGATACATTTCCTTCTGCTCCTTGAAGCCTAGTTATAACCACAATGAGATTTAAGTTTACCAAGTGCTTTACAAGATAATCATCTTGTTGGTCCTCCAAATAACCTTATGCTCTTATCCCATTTTTTAAAAAAGACAATAGAAATGGAGGCTGAGAGAGATGAAGTGGCTTGCCCAGGCTCCTAGAGCTGGGTGGTATCTGAGGCCTCTGGACTCCAAGTCCAATGTTCTACCCACCACCCTCCCCAGCCCTACTGGGAGTGGGCGGGCACCTCAGAAGCAGCTTCGAGGCTGAGAAGAACTTGAGACTGCCCTAGCTATGGGCGTGCCCCTCCTTCCACAGCCTGGAAAGTGGAACCCCTTTTGGGTAGTTGGAAGAGCCATGCAGCTACCCAACTAAAACGTCGCCATCTCTGAACTGCCCCAGGGAACGGATCCATCCACCCGGCTAATAAACCCTCATCCAAAGACGACCAGCCAGAAGTGGAGTCAGCCCCCTCCAAAGCCCCTCGGAGTCCCGCTTCCCCTCTCAGCACCACGGAGAGACCCTAACGCTGAGGGCCAGCAGCACTCAAGCAAGACTTGCCCAGGACGACCAGCAGCTTCCGACTCAAAAATCATGGCCTATCACCATAGAAAATGACATAAATGCATACTTTGTTTAAATTCAAAACAGCGAAATAGAACTCCTTTTCCTCAAACTCTCTCTCCTCTCTTTCCCTTCCTGTCCCTGTCGCTTCCCAGAGCCGAGCCTGCCCTCGGGGAATCATCTTGGACTCCTCGGGCTCCCTCAATTTGGCCTCCCCATGAGGGGAGCGTCTGGCCAGACTCAGCCCCCCATCTTTGCTATGGAATCCTCTGCCGATGAGTCCTCTTTGGTACCGCAGCTCCGGAGATACTCCTAAAATAGAGACTGCCCCCGGAGCATCCCCGAATCAGCCTGTCCGTGGTTCCCGAGCTCTTCCCTCCGGGCTCTCTCTGCCTCCCCATGGCCTTTCCCTTCTCCTTTAGGGGGATGATCCGTCAGGCCCTACTCCAGCCACACTTGTTCCTCCGCCTCTGGCGCTCTCCCACTCCCTGGAAGGCATGGTGAGCCCCTCCTTGGTTAGACCTTCCGGGATCCTGCAGCAATTCACGCGCTACCTAATGAAGGTCCTTGGTGATGCTTGGCATGGATTCTGTGTATCTAATTCCCTGCTTTCTCAGTCCAGTGTAGGCTCCTTGAAGCCAGGGATCCTTTGGTGGTTGTCTTTGTAGTCCCAGCACCCAGCACACCCCCTCGGGGCACCTCATAACTATCTGTTAAATCAATTTTCCTAATTAAGTCTGAAGCACCGGCCATTTGCGTCTGATGTCTTTCTAAGGTTATTTTCTAGGTGGTGCAGTAGACAGCTGAGGCCAATCAGGAAAAGCCGAGTCCAAATTTGGCCTCAGATATTTCCAAGCTGTGTGACCCTGGGCAAGCTCGCTTCAGTGTCTTCCTTTATAAAATGGGTATAATAGCACCCACTTCCCCCGCTGTCTTGAGGATCAAATGAGATAATTGTAAAGCACTTAGCACAGTGCCTAGCATATAGTAAGTGCTGTAGAAATGCTATCATTATTAAAGTCTTTTGAGACGTTTGCTTATATTATGTGAAGTCCAGAGATCACACAGTTGAGATTTTGAAAAGAGCTTGGATTTAATTTAGTAAAACTCTCTCATTTTATGGATAAATACAGATCCCAAAGATGGTAAGAGTTTTGCCCAAGGTTATAGGTAGTAAATGGCAGAACCAAGATTTGAATCCAGCCCCTCTTATCTTGAGGCATTTATAGTACAAAGGAAATGGGGCTGGATGTGTAGTCTGGGAATCTGGCTTCAAATCCCACCTCTGGTACTTATTATCTGTGGGGCCTTGTATATTCAGGATGAAGTTAGCTGAAGTTTAATAAGCATCTACCATGTGCCAAGCTAAGTAAGCTCTTTACAAGTGCTATTATTATCCCCTTGAAAGTTGAGGAAACCCAAGACAAGATTGGTTAAGTGACTTGCTCAGGGCCATACAACTAGTAAGCATCTGCAGCCAAATTTGAATTCAGGTCTTCCTGACCTGCACAGTGCCACCTAGCTGCCTCAATGAATAACCCAGTTATTTCTAGGTTGTCTCCCCCATTAGAATGTGAACTTTGTGAAAGCTGAGCTTTTTGTTGTTGTTGTTGGTTCATTTTTACTTTCTTTGTATCCCCAGCAATTGTTAGCACAATAACTGGTACAAGGTAAACACTTAAGAAATACTTGTTGACTGACCAACTGACAGCTTCTATTCTCCCTAAATGGGGAGAATAGAATCTTCTATTTCAGAGTCTATATTCTAAAAATCTTTCAATTTCCCACAAGGCTGTGCATACAGTAAAATTTCAGCACATCTTTAATGAATAAATGGACCAGGATGGAAATTTACTTTGTAAGGAGTGGGAAGGACAGGGAAGGTAGGAGGGTTAAGCAACACTTCCAGGCCGAGCATCCTCCAGAACTGCACCACATGGGCTAGACTCCAGAAATGAGATATACAGAATTCTCATGCTATTGTCCAGACTCTCAGCTGTCTAACAGGGTGTTGCTGCTTTTTAAATTTAGGGTTATTTGGGGATCTCAATGTACCTTTAATTGAGCTGCAGCAGAGCTCTAGTTACAGCAAAGAATTATGAAAGAAAAATTGTGTCTAGTCTAATATTTCTTGGGAGAGGATAAGATACTACAGAAATGAGAGATGTCAGATATGGATGCCATTTAGAAGGCATAAAAAGTAAACATTTAATAGGAGGAACAATTAAAAACACATTTCCAAAGGCCTCCTCAGCATCTCCCAGCACCTCAAATTAAGCATGTTTAAACATTCTCTCTCCTTTTTCTTCTCTGAGCCTGGGCCTGTGCTTGCTTTCCCTCTTGACTTCTTTAAGTTGTGTCAGTAGCTTACCATTCACGCAGGCTCTAACGCTCTAAACATTGTGGAGGGAGAAGCAGTGGTGGGCCCCAGGAGGTGTACCAAGTGAGGAGCAAACTGAGAAACAGAAGCTGTCCAGCCCCAGATCAGTCAGAACCCTGGCCCAAAGGGGAGCTTCCTGGTGGGCTGGTAATGGCACTGGATGTCTCCAGCCTGAGCTCCAAAAAGATCCTGTCCTGTCACCCAGGACCTCGAGAAACCAGGAGGAGTACCTGGCAGCCTGGCCAAAAGGCTAAAAGGGCAAAACAAGAAATGTTGGAGGGAGGGCGTGGGAAAAGGGGGACACTGAGACACTATTGGGGGAACAGTGAGCTCATCTAATAATTTTGAGGAGCAATGTGGAATTATGCTCAAAGAGTTATAAAATTGTGCATACTTTCTGACTCAGCCACACCACAATTTGGTTTATTTCTTAAAGTGATCAGGAAACAGGAAAAGAACCTATTTGTTCCAAAATATTTATAGCAGAGCTCTTTGTGGTGGCAATGAACTGGCAACTGAGGGGACGCTTAACCATTGAGGAATGGCCGAACAAATTATGGCATATGATGGTGATGGGATACTACTGCACTGCAAGAAAAATGTCAAGTAGGTTATTTTTATGAAATTATGAAGAATGAAATGAGCAAAAGCAAGAGAACATTATATATAGCAACAGAAATACTGTTTTTGGAATTGTTTGAGGAAGCAGTTAGGTGGGTCAGTGGATAGAAAACCAGGTATAGAGACAGGAGGTCCCAGATTCAAATCTGGCCTCAGACACTTCCTAGCTGAGTGACTCTGAGCAAATCACTTGACCCCAACTGCCTGGCCGCCTGCTTTTCTGCCTTATGTAGTCTCAATTCTAAGATAAAAAATAAGGGTTTAAAAAAAAATTGTGTAATAACTTAATTGACTCTACCTCCAGAGAAAGAACTGATAAATAGAAACAACCATATGTCCAGCCAGCAACTGGTCTTCATTCTGATAAAGCTTGCTTTGCAATTGTGCACCTGTCAAACTCTTTGTCATTACCAAGCTAAGGCAAAATACAAACATATATTTGCAAACAAATCCATTCATGACAAATTACTGTTCAGAAATTCCCTTTAGACCTAACTCAAAAAGTCCTAGAAAGGAGCTCCAAGAAGGGATGAGAAATTCTACAAAAAGATTTATTTTTGAGGAACTTAAAAAGCAGGAGGGAGGGGAGGGAGGGACACAGAAAGGGGGGAAAGATGAACATACCAGGCTTCAAGCTAAGTATTTATAAACATCTTATTGGACTCACTAGTTCCCAATTATACTACAATAATTGGGAAATGCTCATTCAAATTACCTGGCCAGTTCTTTGCTTACCAAATGTGACTAAATAACTGACCAGTTAAAAATAGAACCATCTGGGTTCCTTTCCTTGCAATGCCGCTAATTTAGTGTATGTGATCTAGTGTAAGTCACTTCATCATCATCATCCTTTGTTCCTTCCAGCTATGATGTGCAGTGTCTAATTCAGAGATGCTAGGAACATCACTGATCCTATTCTTGTAGCTAGAAGGACTTTTCACATAGTAAGGGCTTGATAAATACTGAACTGAATTGAATTAACTCCAAATGGTCATCTAGTCCAGTCACCTTATTTAAGAGATGTATTTCTCTATATTGTCATGGTCAGAGTTTCTAAGAAACACAGTTTAGTTAGTTAGCTAGTTAATAAACATTTATTATTATTATTATTATTATTATTATTATTATTATTATTAGCACAGTGCTAAGCACTGGGGGGCAGAAAAAAAACCCCAAGCACTCAAAGAGAGCATGTAGCTGTAAGAAGACTGGAAAAGCAGGTGAGAGCTAGGTTATGAAAGACTTAGAATAACGAATAGAGCATTTTGTATTTAGTTCTAGAGATTACTGGGAGCCACTGGAATTTATTGAATGTGGAAGTGCCATGTTCAAACCTAGACTTCAGGAAAATATCTTGGGGGCTTAATGGATCGGATGGAGTAGGGAAAGGCTTCAGGCAGGCAAAAGTTCTAGGCATGAGATGATGAATGCAGTGGCATCAGAAGAGAAAAGAGGGCATATTTGAGAGATGCTGCAAAGCTGACATCAACAGCCCTTGGCAATAGCTTGGGTGCAGGAGGTGAGAATGAGGAGTCCAGGAAGACTCCTAGGTTGTGAGCCTGAGGACTTAGGAGGCTGGTGTTGCTTTCTACAGTAATAGAGAAAGTAGGATCGGCGATGACTGAGAGGGAAAATAATGAGTTTCATTTTGGACATATTGAATTTAAGATGTCTACTGGACATCTGCTTTGAGGTGGCTGAAAAGCAGTTGGAGATGGGTGAATGGAGGTGAGCAGAGCAAAGGGGGCAGGAGAAGTAGATTTGAGAATACCCAGAATAGATACAATAATTAAATTCATGGGAGCTGGTGAGTTCAGCAAGTGACGTAGTTTACAAGGAGAAGAGGAAAGGGCCCAGGACAGAGCCCTGAGGGACTCCTATGGCTAGAAGGCATGATCCAGAGGCGGTAAGGGGAAATAGTCATAAACTGAGTCAAAAGACTTGGAGGACCAGAGTCCTGTTCTGACTGCTTTTCTCTCTTTTCTTTACAGTTTCCTCCTCTGTAAATGTATGTGTGCACATGGAGGTGGAGGAGCAGTATTGTACTAGATGTATAAGACCTATTCTAGCGCTAATGTTCTGTGACTCCCAAAGTTTCTGCTCCACTGTTTAGTGACTTTCTTGGAAAAGAAGGAGGATCTTCCATATATCATTCCATTTCTGTGACTTAAGTTCATGTCTTCTATGTTTTCTTTATGGAGAGGGACAATGGCCAGGGCCCCCTTAGAAGAAAATTAAGGAACCATCTACTCTTTCTGTTATTTCCTTCAATTCAAGGTTCTTCAGTGTGTGTGTGTGTGTGTGTGTGTGTGTGTGTGTGTGTGTGTGTGTGAGTGAGATGGACTTCTTTGACAGCCTCTCCTTAGAAAAATGCTCTTAAGATGCATGAAGTAAAATCATAGGATTCCAAAGAAAACCATGTTATTAATAAAGACATACAAAAAAATCAATAGACTTCGGGTTAAAAATCCCTCTTTTAACTTTTCCTCAAAGCCAAGGAATAAAGTAGGATAGAAGGAAATAGAGAGGCATTCCAGTTTTTCTGAGGGTTTCAGTTTAATTTAATTTCTTCTGAGCCAGCAAACTTCTGGAGGGCCTTCCATGCCCCCTTTCACAGATGCTCCTGACCTCTTCCTCACTTCCCCCTTATCTTTTGTCTCATCAGGGTTCTGCTGCAGGGTATCCAAATGTAGAACAACCAAATGCATGACCTGCAACTACTTGATGGTAGTTTTTCTAGAAATATCCTGAAGGAACATGAATCCACAGTTGTCAATCACTGTTCAAGCCTCTCTGGGTCAGAGCCTAAAACTTTCCCAAGATTAGATCCAGAAGCCTGATGATTGCTCTTGTACTGCTTCTGGGACCAGTCTCCCCTTACCTGGAAGATGAGAAAGCTCAAGGCTGGTTGGAGGAGATAGATAGGATCTAAAGTAAAATTTCTGTCACTGCACTCTGCTTTACCAACCTGCTCTACCTTGGCCTAGTCCTAAAGAGAAAGGCAGCAGAGCAGAGTGGGAAGAATGCTGGCCATGTGTTGAAGTCCTGGCTCCAACAGTTGCTAGTTGTCATTGAACCTTTCTGAGCTGTAAGTGGCTCCTCTGTAAAATAGGGACAACATCAGACGCCATCTACTTCACAGGGTTGTCCTATTAGGCTAAGGTCCCTAAGAATCAGAAATGTGTCCCATCTAATTCTGTGTTTTTTCCATTACTTAGTGCATTCTTTTGCACATAGCAAATGTTTAATAAATGTTTTTAAAAGTATAGTTTAGTCTTCCTTCAATCTTTACTAGAAACATATTTAATCTGGATGGTGGTCCCAGGCAGTCAGGACTCGGAGTTGTCTGAGTGGACTCAAGTCAGAGAGGTATTAACAAATCGAGTTAGGTAGTTTAGATAAATAAGAAGGGCACCTAAGCATACCAGGGTCTTAATGTCAGGAAATCTCTTACAAGTCTTGGTGAAAGACTTGTGTAGACCTGAACATGTTATGCCACAATTACAGAAGAGAACAAGTATCATTTCTAAAGTTACTTTCCTTTAGCTAAGCACTCCTTTTCCCAACCTTTATTTCCCAATCCTTGAATTTATCTGAGGCTGTCATCTTCTAAAATTCATCAACATTTACCAAGAAGCAAAAACAAACAAAATAACTCCACCTAAATCTCCTAAAATGTTATTTTTAATGTGGTATGCTGGCTTCTTATGATAGCTGTTGTGCTATTTTTGAAATTGGAAATGAAAAAAATTATAAGTTGCAATAATTCAATGAACACTGCCAGTCTATACTGAATGTAAGCTCTCCTCAGTAAACACAACTGGTACTTAGCAGCTTGAAACCTGCAAATTTTCTTTGAATGGGTTTAAAAAATGTAATGTTAGAGAGAAAATCAGAAGTTTATCTAGTTTGTTATTCTTGGAACTTAGGGAATCAGTTAAGAGAAATAAAATAGCTGAATGTAGTCAATGAAAGATAGTGTATATCCTTTTATAAAGAGGCAGGTAATTTACTGAGAACCATATATTAAAAATATTATTAATTCAACATAATTGACATTTTAAAAACATTAATCCTTAGAGATAAGAAAATATTGTTTCTTTGTTGAAAGAACTAATAATATATTAGATATACTAGATAGTAGACAACTAGGGGTCCCTCTGAGCCAAGTATAGCCAATGTAATTTTTAAAAGACATGAAATTTATCTTCTAGAGGAAACAAGAATGCTACGGTTAACTTTCTACACATGCCTATGATATCAGATTTCCTCACCTACAAAGACAGAACATATATACCTCTAAACTGTATAATGAACTGACAACTAAAAAAAATTACAGTATTCATGAACTGTTATGACAGAACATTATTTCGCATAAATGTAATTTGTAAGAGTTGTATTTGTCTTTTTAAGACACTAAAAGCACATATGCTTTTTTCTCTGAAAGGCTTTTAAATTTTAGTATTAATGACTTCATGCAATTTAGCCAGTCAACAATAAGATTTCAAGTTAAGACCTCTGATAAAGTTTTCAGGATCCATAGAGAGTTTATATGCTGAGTTGTGAGTGTACATGTGAGGTATATATGTATTGTAACAGTAATGCAAAAGGGGAAAGAGGATTGATAAAATATTATAAATTATATACACAGGTTGGTGATTTCTCTGGGAAACGAATATGAAAATAGTCTCATCCTGCTCCCATACTGGGTGATTCACTTTTCATTGGACTTAGTCTCTGTCCTACACGACTTCTAGGACAGAACTGGTCCCAGCTAGATGCCACTCCACCTTTTTTTCTAATCCACATACATATCGTATACCCCAATTATCTGGCTGAGTACTATTGCACCACAGAGAGCGAATAGATGGCACTATAGATGAAAAGGGCAGTATGGTATTATTGTGTTAATATAAACTTAAATAAGCTGTATGTAATATAATTCAGAAATTCATATACAGTACTCATTTTCTGCTTTTTTGTATATGGAAATGTCCATCTTTGTTGATATTTGCAAAATTCATTAAAAATCAAAGTTTTGAAACTAAAAAAGAATTTAGTCATATAATCAACATCATATTCACATCACCAAGTTCATAAGGGCACCCAAGGGAGCTATGCATTAAATACAGATTAATTTATATAATCTTAAATATATTAAATCAAAGATATGTTCTATATTTCCAGGCTTAAATTTCACCTAACATCCATTTTTTAGCTTTCTTTTCTGGTCACTGGTCAAAAGGATTAGTATTCTGACAGTACCTCAGACAGAAGCAACAGACCCAGAAAGTTTTCATCATATGATAAGGCACAGAGGCTCAAGAGAGCTTAAGTTCATTATCCAAAAGTCAATTGTTTAAGATTATCCTTATTTTCCATATTTTGGCATTCCCATGATGCTATCTTCTTCTAGTTATCTTTGGCTTGCTTTCTTGATGAATCTGACATATAATCAACTGTGAAAACTTGTCCACTATATTATTAGAACTAGGTGTTTTTCTCATAGCAAAAGCAAAAAACAAAACAAAACAAAAAACAACTTCACTGAATCTTTCTTTGGCCAGTTATCTTATTACTCAGCTTTCTATTTTCTATCTTTTTTTTTTTTGAAACCCTTACCTTCCGTCTTGGAGTTAATACCGTGTATTGGCTCCAAGGCAGAAGAGTGGTAAGGGTAGGCAATGGGGGTCAAGTGACTTGCCCAGGGTCACACAGCTGGGAAGTGTCTGAGGCCAGATTAGAACCTAGGACCTCCTGTCTCTAGGGCTAGCTCTCAATCCACTGAGCTACCCAGCTGCTCCCTCTATTTTCTATCTTAAGGCCATGGTTATTAATTAGAAACATGATAACAAGAGATCCTAGATGAAAGAGGAGTCAATTTCTTATATTGGAGAAGCAGACAGGATTCAGCAGGTTTTTGGAATTTTTAAGATCAAAAAGGCTTGGTTAGTTGACCACTTTCTCTGATAATCATGACTTTTCAATCTCCCCAAAATAATATTATGCAAAAGAGGTAGAGCAGAATCAGCTGTCTCCATGATACCTAATGAGGTAACTACCCAATGACCTAAGAGCAAAAAAGGCTGATGCCTAATAGTATTACTCTGTCTCCCTTCCCACTGGCACCTCACTCTTGCAGGGCTTCATCACCTGATCCACTGGCTTGCAAGAGAACTCACCTTCTCCTCTTCTCCCTCCCCTCCCAGCCTCATTCCAAGAACTAAGAGTTTTCTCTGGCTGGGCCTGCAGTGTGGCAGCTCTCTGTGGTACAAAAGCCAGAGAACTAGGGTATAGTACATATGTGTTTTCAACTGGCCTGAAAAAAAAGGGGATGTGGCACCTAGCTGGGGTCAGAAATCATGTAGGGTAGAGTCTGAGTCCTGTGAAAGGTGAATCACCCAGTATGGGAGCAGGATGAGACAGTTTTCATGTTCAGTTCCCAGGGAAGTCACTATTAAAGGGAAAGGAGTTAGAAAATAAGCAATAGAGAAAAATAAGAAAAAAGATTGAAATCACCGAAGCTCTCAGTAGGAAGAACATTCCATTAAAGACCTTGAGCAAAATCAGATAAACCAAGAAGGAAATATGATCTTCTGATCATTAAAACAAGTCTAGACATCTATGAATAAACATTGCAAGACATAAGAAAATGAATCCACACTTGATAACACAGAGGTTCTTGTGAAGTGATTGGAAATACAGATACAAACAATCTGAAAGGAGAAAAGTAAGAAGCAAGAAAATATGATCTCTATGCAAATAAAGCACATTGATCTTGAAGACAGGATTTGTAGGGCTACCTTAAAGACTACAGGTCAACCAGAAGAGCAGGAAAAGTTAAAAAACCTAAATACCACACTGCAAGAAGTAGTAAATAAAATGCCTAGAACTTCTGAATATAGAAAATAAAAAGAGCAATGAAAAGAATCCATAGATTGCCCCCAGGACAATGAGAATAATAACATGAGAATAGTATAGAAAAATGAGAATAGTAACAATGAATCTAAGCTGGAAGTTCTAAAACATATAGTGGTTAAATTTTAACAATTCCACTGATAAAAATATTCTACAAGCAACCAAAAGAAAGACTTTCCAATATAAAAGAAAGGAAATTTATTCAAACAATCCTAAACCATCCTGAATTCACCAGAAATTGCAGAAGAGAATGGAATAATGTAATCCAAAGAACAAAAGGACTCAAGATTCAATTCAAAGTGACAGGGTCTGTAAAATTGAACTTAGTTATTTAATGAGAAAAGATAAATGTTAAAAAATAGAGGAATTTGAAGCCTTCCTACCAAACCTGAAAAGGAAATTTAATACCCTGAGACAATCATGTGCCACAACTTGTTCAGCAGTTCCCCCATTAATGAGCACCCCCTTGATCTCCAATTCTTTGTCACCACAAAACAACTGCTATAAATATTTCTGTATATACATGCCCCTTCCCTTTCTAAAAAAATCTGTTTGGTATATAAGCCTAATAATGGTATTGATAGGTTAAAGGGTATGAACAATTTTATAGCCCTTTGAGAATATCTACAAATTTTTTCTCCAGAATATCTGGATCAGTTCACAATTCTACCAACCAGTTCATTAGTATACCTATTTTCCCCTCACCCCCTTTAACCTTTGTCATTTCTCATAGGTATGAGGTGCTACAGAGTTATTTTACTTTGTGTTTCTCAGATCAATAGTAATTTAGGGCATTTGATTTGATTTCTCATTTGAGGGATGGCTTTTTCTAAGTTTGATTCAGTTCTATTCTCAGCATATATCAGAGAAACTTGTAAAACTTGTAAAATTTTTTGATATTAATTCATTGTCTATGGTACCTTTTAGCAAACTGATTATTTCTTTTTATTAGTCATATTTTTCCTTTTGCCTTGTCCAAGATCATAATTGCAATCATGCTACCCCTGCCTTTTTTAATGTTAGCTGAAGTATCTTAGATTCTACTCCAGTCCTTCATTTTAACTCTGTGTATGTCTTTCTGCTTAAAATATCTCTTATAAACAATATATTGTTGGATTCTGGTTTGTACTCAATGTTACTATCTGCTTCTGTTTTAAGGATGGGTTCATTCCATTCACGTTCACAATTATGATTTCTATCTATTTCCCTCCATTTCATTTTCTTCTGTTTCTCTTCTTTTTTATTCTGTCCTTTCTTAAGTCTATCTTGCTTCTAACCGCTGCCTTGTTAATCAACCCTCCCTTCTTTTATCCCCATTTCCTCCTATTTCCCTATTGGCTGTTATATTTCTATACACAACTGAGTGTATATACACAGTCACACACACAACACACACACACACACACACACACACACACACACAAATTCTTTCCTTTTTGAAGCAATTTTGATGGGAGTGTGGTTTGAGTATTTCCTACTAGTTCTACTCTGTTTTCCATTCCATTATAAAAGGTCTTCATTGCATGCTTTTTTTATGCAAGAAAAAATTTCCCATTCTATCTCCTTCTCCCTTTTCCCAGCTCACCTATTTCTCACTTCATTTTTTTTTTGGAATTGATTCCATCATAATCAAGTAATATCCATGACTTCCATCTATGCAAACTCCTTTAAATGCCCTAATAATGATAAAGGTCTTAGGAAGTTATTTAGGAGTTATATATTATCTTCCCACATAAGAATGTTAGAAGTTTAACTTTATTGAGTCCCTTATGATTATTACTCTTTCATGCTTACCTTTCTGGGCTTTTCTTTAGAGTTCTGTTTTAAGGTCAAATTTTCTACTGAGTTCTAGTCTTTTAATCAGGTATTAAAAGTCTTGAAATTCTTCTATTTATTAATTAAATACAAATTTTTCCCTGAAAGGATTATACTCAATTTTGTTGGATTGGTTACTTTTGGTTGTAATCCTATCTCCTTTGCTCTCCAGAATTTCATATTCCAAGGCCTCCACTCTTTTAATGTGGAAACCACTAAATCTTGGGTGATCCTGATTATTGTTCCACCTATTAGAATTGTTTCTGGCAGCTTGAAGCATTTTCTCCTTGACCTGGGAGCTATGGAATTTGGCTATAATATTCTTGGGCAAAGTCATTTTGGGATCTCTTTTAGGATGTAATTGGTGGATTCTTTTAATTTCCATTTTACCTTCTGGATCTAAGATATCAGGAAAGTTTTCCTTAATAATTTCTTAAAATACTATGTGTAGGTGTTTTCTTTGATCATGACTTTCAGGTAGCCTAATAATTCTTAAATTATCTCTTCTTGATCTATTTTCCAGGTCGGTTATTTTTTTGATATTTTCTCCTACTTTTCATTCTTTTGATTTGTTTTATTGTTTTTTGATGTCTCGTGGAATCATTAGTTTCCACTTGCCCAATCCTAATTTTTAAAAAACTATTCTCTTCAGTGAGATATCTTACCTCTTTTTCCATTTAATCAATTCTGCTTTTTGAGAAGTTCTTCTCTTCAGTGGATTTTTGTGCCTCTTTTATGATTTGGTGAATTCTATTTTTTTAGGTGCCATTTTCTTCAGTTCTTTTGTGCCTCTATTACTAAGTTGTCAATTTTCATAATTTTCTTTTTTTCTCTCATTTCTTTTCTCAATTTTTCCTCTACCACTCTTATCTCTGTAACTCTTCCAGAATTCTTGTTGGGTTTGGAGCCAATTAGCATTTGTTTTTGAAGCTTTTTTGGTAGCTCTTTCTACATTGGTGCCTTCTTCTGAGTTTGTCTTGGTTTTCCCTGCCACCATAGTAGCTTTTTATGGTCAAATTATTATTATTTTTGTTTGTTTCATCATTTTTACAACCTATTTTTTGTCTCTAAACTCTGTTAAAGCTGAGGTCTGTTCACCTTGCGGTGGAGAAGCTCAATCCTAAACTTCAGGATTTTTTGTGCTGCTATTTCAGAGCTAGTTCCATCGGTCTCCCAGTTTTTGGTGCTTCCTTGGTGGTATGATCCTAGGAAAGGTATGATGATGGTGTGGTCACTGCTCTCCCAGTGTGTACCCAGTGCCCTGGTCTTTACCAAGGAAGAACCCCTGGGCTACTGCAGCTGTGAGTGCTTTGGAACTATTACCAAGCCCCCTACTCCCTTGTGATCAACTACTAACACTCCTCTACACTCTGGAACTCTGACACAGAACTATGTATGGGCAACAGAGTTTCTAATCAGTGCTAGGAAAGGGGCCCCTGTAATCTTTTTCTGAATAATTGTTTGATTCTCCCACTATCTCTGAGTTCAGAGCTCCTAAAGCTATTGCTGATGCTGTAGTGGCTATTGCCATTAATTGCTGGGTGTGGGCTGTCATAGACTTCTCTTGCCAACCTCTTAAGTTTTCTTAGGTAGAAAAAATGTCTCACACCTGACCTTCTCTTGGTTCTGCCACTTCAAAATTTGATTTGAGGTATTATTTTAAAATTGTTTGATGGGGAATGTTGGGAGATTTCAGCTGGGTGGCTGCCCCTAATCCATCATCTTGACTACATCCCCCTCATCTGTTTAGTTTTAGCTATTTTTCCCTTCATATATCTCTGGGGGAGATATAGGGAAGTACACATTGGCAAACATAAATGATATTAAAATAAGACAACAATAAAGAATTAAAATGTATCATATTTTTAAAAAAAGAAAAAATGAAATTAAAAAGATTAAACATATTTGCATCATTTATCTAAAACCTGAATCATGCTGGAAACTGTAACCGCCGCCCCCCCCCCTTTTAAGTGCGTATTTAATTAATTAATTTAGAATATTTTTCCATGGTTACATGATACCCCCCTTCCCGTAGCCAATGAGCAATTGTGATCCCTTTTAACTAAGTATGTTTTATGATTAGCCCTGACTAGATCCCAGACACCATACATCTAAAACAGCTTGAGAAACTCTCCCGTTCGTCCCTTTTCTCTTATTTATATTTTATTGTATTTCTTCCTAGAAACCCTGGCACATATCTATATTGGAACCCTAAATGGCAATCAACTGAAAGATTTTCACCATGCTGACATTGAAATTCTGAGAATACAATTCTCATCATGTTAAATGTCATATATATCTTTGAAATTCAGATGGTAGGACTACAGTAGAAGCTGTTGTAATAAAATTGTTATGCTGAAAAGCCTGTATTTTGTATAGTATCCCCTAAAATTAAGGAGCTATACTAAAACTAGAAGATCCAAAGAATCACAATAGCTAAATTCAAGACTATAGTAGTGTGTCAAATGGACATTTATTCACAAAATGGTAATCATTAGTTGGTTTAATAAGCCACTGTATATCTATATCGCATAGCAGTTAATTCACTTAGGAATTCTTGAGGTAGATATAAGGCAGCCCAAACTTGAAAGGAGTTAAACTATATGCTGGAGGGAGGGCATGGCAAAAGGCATTTATCATGCAGACAGGACAATGTAAGAAATACCAAAAATAGCAAGAAAAGAAAGAAAACTAAGTCTATCTTAATGTGGTTCTGGCTCCAAAACGAGTTTGATATGCATGTAATGTACATACTCAATACTCTCTTAGGAAGAGAAAAAAACACAGATCAAATCCATGTAAGAACAATAAAGACAAAGGCCAAATGAAAGGGTTTTAACTAGGAGTTTTCATAATGCTGTGATTGACAAGAAAATGAGCCTAAAAAATGTGAGCTATTTTAGTGTAGGTTGTGGAGTACCATCTGTAAAACCATGCAATTTATAGTCCCAAAGGTTTAAACCAGAGCAAAAAGATTATCACCAGAAGGAGGTTGCTTTTCAATTTTGCAGACAATAAATCACCTCATTTGGAACTGTTAACATTCCTGACTTGACTAAATCGACATGAATATAACTTACATTTTTGAAGAGCTGCTCTGCAAGTTCTCTGATGTGCTTTATCATTTTCAGAGGGTTACTTTCTTCAACTTTAATTCGCTCCACTTCAAAGGCGACCAGCTAAGGAAATAAAAACCAATGACCCACTTTCTACGCACAGCATCTATTTGCTACTTTATTAAAACACATAAAAATCTCATGTTATTTACAAATTTAAATGCATGCATAAAACTATGAGGCTAAGAACCTCACTCCCCACCCCTTTTGAATTGTGGCTGTTTTTCAAGATTTAATCATGAATAGAGTGCCATGGTCTTTCTCTAATGATTTAAGGTATTATTTCCTATTAGAAATATTTTTGGGGTTCATAGGAGCCTGTCAATTCCTAAGTTGATAAAACAGGTAAAATTTAGAATTTTAGAAGGTCCAAACATTTCCCCAATATATGAACCCACAAAATCTTCCAGAAGAAAGTATAAGGCCTATTATAATTCTGGTCTTTTCTCCTCTGAACAATGGCTATTCAATTAAAAATTCACTCTGTACCTATTTGAGAAGCTTGTTTTCAGTCTCCTCAGTCGGTAAACATCCTTCCTTCCTATTAACTTTCATAAAACTTCAGCACTTGAACAATTTTGACCTCTACTTCATATTAATATATCACATTATTTGTATGCACATCTTATTTCCTCTCCACTAAATGTAAACTGTTTAAAGAAAGAGCCTTACTGCAGAATGTGTATGTAACAGGTATATAACAGATATTGGCTGTATCTAAGACAATATTCCTGCCCTACAAGTAGTTTACCATTATACTGAAGAGGGACATATACTGCCCAGGGACAACAGGGTCTCTCTCCCTTCCTTCTTCAGCTTTCTCAGGGTTCAGAAGGACATCAACAAACAGAAGTGGGCAAAGATTACAGTCCATCTACCATGCCACCTAAGGCATGAGGACTGTGGGTTGCTAATCCCTGCTTTTAGATGATGAGAACAAGATGGTCTTGGCAGCAGTCTAGATAGCAAATCATCTCACAAATGAACATTTTTATGAAGTTCAAATAAAATTAGCAGAAGGGTAAACTACTTTATCATTCTGATTTGGTCAGAACTGTGTCACTTGTGACACTGAATGTGTCAATTGGCATGACTAGTTTTTTCTTTCTTTCTTCTTTCTTTCTTTCTTTCTTTCTTTCTTTCTTTCTTTCTTTCTTTCTTTCTTTCTTTCTTTCTTTCTTTCTTTCTTTCTTTCTTTCTTTCTTTCTTTCTTTCTTTCTTTCTTTCTTTCTTTCTTTCTTTCTTTCTTTCTTTCTTTCTTTCTTTCTTTCTTTCTTTCTTTCTTTCCTCACCTTCTGTCTTAGAATCAATACTGTGTATTGGTTCCAAGGCAGAAGAGTGGTAAGGGCTAGGCAATGGGGGACAAGTGACTTGCCCAGGGTCACCCAGCTGGGAAGTGTCTGAGGCCAGATTTGAACCCAGGACCTCCCATCTCTAGGCTTGGCTCTCAATCCACTGAGCTACCCAGCTGCCCCTGGCATAACTAGTTTTACAAGTAACAATTGCCAGCCAGCATAGTGAACACACCATTCCTCAGTGTCAAGTACTGTGCTAGATACTGGGAAGATATGAAAAGAGTCATTGAAATAATGCCTGCCTTAAGAGGTTCTGTCTATCTCAAACAGGGCCTACACTAAGCCCTCTGATGGAGCTACTCCTTTTGCTAAAGAAGGACCAGAGCCTCCCAGAGCCATGCAACTGGGACAGTCATGGACCTTGAATCCATGTCATGTGAAGACTAGTTGATGGAACTGGGAATGTTTATGGTGGAGAAGAGAAGCTTTGGGGAGAGCCACAGGAGCTGTGTTGGTCTTAGGATCATGGTTCCAGAATGGGGAAGGACCCATTGTCTGACCCCATCCTTTTAGCAGGAAGCTAAAGTCTAGGGAAATTAAGTGACGTGCCCATGGACACATGAACAGCAAGGGTCAGGGATAGATCTGAGCCTGATGCAGAGCTTTCCCTTGGACCATACATGACAAATGGAAGTCATGGGGATACATTCATAGGCTCTGTGCTAAAAAGTCACTTGTGAACCCCAAGAGCTCCCATGAAGAGAAGGGTGCTGCCTTGGGAGGTGGGGGGCTTCTCCTCCTGACTCTTCAAGGGAAGATAGGCTGACCACTCGTCCCATGCCGGTGGCTGAGTTTTTCCCAGCTCTAAAGCTGAGATTCTCATCTCTCTCTTTCTATAAACCAATCTGAAGAATCCACCTACGGTACGGAATCTGCTCTCTGGAATTTCTAATCTAGCAGGGATCCTGATGTCAAAAGATGTTCTGATGATACGCTTGGGCTGTCACATGCTACCTCTTAAGAGATAAACTCAGAGTCTGAGAATGGATGTATCCTTTCATTTAGGAATCTGCACTAGTAATCAAGGAGTGAGCTTGACAGGAAAGAGCTCAATACATTGTGGCTATTATTGACCAAGAAACAAGGACCTCTAGCAGATAAGACTAAGTTCTAGCACTGACCACTTAGGAGACTCTACTTTGAAATTTGTTGATTATATAACAAGTCATAATTTCACTCCAATGAAGTAGATAAAGTTATCATTTTATTTTGATTTTCTAAATCAAAAGTTCCATTCATGCATTAAAATGACTAAAATTTACAAGAAAATTATGGAAAAATAATTTTAAAAATAGTTATTTTCATGAAATATCTTTAGTCCCAGTGATATGTATATTACTGCTCCTAATTCATACCTCAAGTACTAAATATTCATGTAAACTCCCCAGAAAATTAAAATGGAAAATAAATTAAATTATGCTCCAAATACATAGTAAAAACTACTCAGGGTCTATAATTTTATTTTTTTTCCAGATCTGTGATTTCATCAGTATAGGAAACTACCTCTAGCAATGCAGCTAGGCAGCCACTCTGCACTTAATGGTCTGAAGAGAGGCTTAGGGATCTGCTCACACAGCAGGTAGGTGTCAAGTTGGGACTTTAACCTGGAGTTTCCCAGCTGAGGCAGCTTTATAATCATTGTGCTATAGACTTCTTTCCTTATCAATTATTTTGATTGGCTTCAAATTTTTAGAAAAAAAATCCCTTTCATTTTCACCCATTATGCTTATTCTGTAGAAAATATCGCAGTTTAGATCAGGGGCTCTTATCCTTTCTTGTATCACAGATTGCTTTGGAAGTCCAGTGAGACCTATGAACCCCATCTCAGAAGGAAATGCTGCATTTCCATTAGAGATTAGTGAAAATAATCATGCATTTTTCCATCTAAGGTCATGTACCCTCTCAGATCTATTCCCCTTCCCCTCAGGTAATGTGTGGATGCCAGGTTAAGAACCCTTGCTCTAGATAATTCATACCTCATCAAAGAGATCACAGGATCTGTATGGAGGCCCTCTGTCAGACACGAAGCCTGCAAATGCCATTCCATTTAGCACCTTAGTGAGGAAATCATTCTCAACCAAACCACGCTGTCCCAAGAAAGCTGTCTGTAGGAGTAGAAAATATGAAAGGGAGAGTCCAATGAATAACTTTCTAAGGTACACATGGACAAAATAAAAATATAAAATAAAGCACAAAAATGTCGAATCTTTTCAACTTATGAGGAAGCACTATCATTTTAAATAGCATTTGGCAGGGTGCTCTACATTTTTATGTTTTATTACCTGAAATGCTGTTTAGAAGGCAAGACAGTATTATGGAAGAGCACTAGACTTTGAGAACCTGGCCCAGTCACTTACAAACTATGTGATTACAGGCAAGTCCTTTCCTAAGACACAGTCTCCACCAATTGTCACTCACGAGGTGACCAGCTAAGCTCCCTGAGGGAGAGATGGGAGGCAGCAGGCTCCAGGTGAGTCAAACCACTCCCAGCCCCATCACCACCACGATCACTATCTCCCCTCAGCCCCTGATGGAGATAGCACGGAAACCACCCAAAAGCTTTGGGAACAGCCAGGCTTCCAGCCCAGTGTTCTCAGCCACCATCCTGGGCCACAGCCCTGGAGTGATGCAGCTTGGCCACAGCTCTTGCAGGGGCTGCAGCAGCAGTCACTGATAACCTTAAAAAGAACGTCCTTGCCACCAAAATCCTTGACAGCATCAAATGGCTCGCCTTCAGAAACTGATGATTTTGTCAGTAGAAATGTCACAAAAGAGGCATTACCATCTGCTTTGACACTTGGCCCTAGGGTCTATGGGGCCTTACCATCTAACCTGCCTCCAAATGCTTCATAAATGTCTCCTCCAGAATTTAAGCTACTTGAGCAAAGGGAATGTCTGACCTTTCTATCCTTATCCCCAGCACTTAGCACAACACTTTCCACATAGTAAAGCGCCATAAATTCTTCATTCAGTTATTCTGCAAAATGGGGATCATACCATCAGAGCCATTCCCTTGCAGGTTTGTTGTAAGGATCCAAGCAGATCGAGGGTGGGATGGCTAACGTAGTAGTGCTCAAGCACACAGAGTTCTTTTTTTTTTTTTAAACCCTTACCTTCTGTCTTGGAGTCAATATTGTGTATTGGCTCCAAGGCAGAAGAGTGGTAAGGGCTAGGCAATGGGGGTCAAGTGACTTGCCCAGGGTCACACAGCTGGGAAGTGTCTGAGGTCATATTTGAACCTAGGACCTCCCATCTCTAGGACTGGCTCTCAATCCACTGAGCTACCCAGCTGCCCCCAAGCACACAGAGTTCTTAAGAGTAAAACGCTTTACTGGCACTAAAATGCTATAGAAACGGGAGCTAGGATTATTTGAAATAAAAGGCCAAATAAAAAATGCTCATCATGTGATTAGTAATGTAAATATGCTTATTAAAAGTTAGGTCTGATGAAATCCATGAAAAGCAGGTAATTCCTGTTCATTTTAGAGGTCTGGCAACTTTTTAGACTGCATGGGCAGAGATGATTTTACTTTGATTGTGGCAAAAGGCCGTTGAAAGTATCCAATGGGACAAAGGATATAGATATTTCATAAAAGATAATGGCTGTGTAAATGTCAATGACCATTTTCAGGGTTAATGTTACTGTCCAATTCACTTGTTCTACAAAGAAGAAACTGAGGTCCAGAAAGACTTGACCAAGATCACCTAATCAGCCAATGGCACAACTATGAGAATAGAAGTCCATTTGCTTTGTGGTCAAAGATTCTTCCCGCTACACTGTACTGCTTGTTTCTTTAGGGAACTCACATTAATTGTCCCCTAGTACTAGGTTTAAAAGGGGAACAAGTCATTCTCTTTTCACAGGCTGAAAGGATGGTTTTTGTTCTTAGCTACCTTGTGAAAGTGTATGACTGGCTCTGCATGGATCCTGATAAGCTGCAGACAAGATCTATAACCTTGGAATAGCTGCGCAAATAATCTAAGGAAAACTGCCCGCACTTCTTTATCCTGAAAATAAGAAGAGAGAAATGTTAGGCTTTATTGAAACAACAATAAAAGCCACAGAATCAATGTGTGGGAAGGGACATAAGAATCATTTAGTTTACATATGTAAGAATCCCCATGTAGCAGCCCTGAGAGTCTCTGCTCAACACTTCTAAGATGACAACTCCTAGCCTGCAGAAGTGGCCCCTCTTTCCATCCTGGTTCTCTGTGCCTTCCACCCTAGCTCTGCCCTTGATCAGAAGTTCCAAAATTCTTCTCTAGCCTGTGGGTGGATATGCTTCAAGAAAGAACTTCAACTTCTATTCAACAACACTAAAAATGTGCAATCTTAAATTAATTATAGAAACCCAAAGATATATTAGATCTAAAAATCTAAGAATTCTATTAAAGTTCCTTGGTAAAATGACTAACTTTATTTAGTAAAGTGATGACCAGGACTTCTTTTGGTAAATTACAGTTTCATAATCATGGGAATTTTAGAACTAGCATAGATTTTAGACATTTATCTAGATAAAGCAATTGAGACTTAAAAATAACAAGCTCAAAGTCACAGTCCTACCCCTTGTTCCTCTTAAAGCCAGTAGTGAGGACTTCTGACTCCTAGGCTGGTGCATTTTCTTTTAGCTGCCTTGTGAGAGGACTCTATGATATTTATCTGACTAAAATTAAAGGAGCTGAGATCTCAATTCCGTAAATATTTTCAAGATAAAAGTTTATCTTTAAAACAAATATTACAAAAAAATCAAAACTAAATTATAAACTTACCAGCATTTTTGAGTGGGATAGAGCCGTCCGTGGTGGGGGGAATGCATAATCTGCTACTTCCAGATCTGGGTGTAAAATCTGTAAGTAAAAATATTTTATCAAACAAAATGTTCTGAAACTTTGGAAATGCATCCCTGTATATAGAGAAAATGATAAAAATCTGTCAACAGGCACATCTTGCTATCAGAGAAGTCTTCAAATTTAATAAGAGCCCAGTCATTCTCTTCAATGACTCCCACAAAATCTTTGCCTGTTTAGTCACAATGCCTGCTTCAGAAACTGAAGTAATTAGCAAAGATGATACAGGAAGATATCAATTTGACAGGCAGGGTAAATGAATAATAAAGCTCTCCCAGCTCTGCTAGGAGGTTCTCATTGCATTTTCCTTATTAAATAAGCAACTAGTTTTTAAATATCATACTTATAACTGAAATCTTATCTATACTTATAGCAATACATCCATACCTTGTTTTACTATGCTTCATAGATATCACATTTCTTATGAATTGAAGGTTTGTGTCAACCACAAGTTGAGCAGTTTGATGAAGGCTCAGGTAATGGCTAGGAATTTTTGGCAATAAATTATTTTTTAATGAAGGCATATATATTTTTTAGACACCATACTATTGTCCACTTAATAGTTGACAGTATAGTGAAAACATGACTTCACTATGTACTGGGAAACCAAAAAATTTGTGTGACTTGCTTTATTGCACTAGTTTGGAACCAAACCCACAATATCTCCAAGGTATGCCTGTTTCTAATTGTGAATTACTCAGTCTAGATGGCTTTTTTTATTATACATTACAACTCTTCCTGTTGAAACATCCTATCACAGAATACAATTTACTTATGAGTAAGAGCTTTTATTAGTGAATACAGTGATGTTTCTCTACTGCTGTTTCCTGGTATGGGAGTAATCTTAGGGCCTTGAAAGCTATACTAGACTGATAAGCAGTACTAGCTTTGAAAGTTTTCAGTAGAATCAGAGTAATGGACTGTAAGTCTGTGGTCTCCAAATAGCTTTCATAAATTCAGAGAAGCTCCTTTCCTTCCAAAAAGTTCTATCTCTGATCACTCTGCCCCACTTTAATTATTTCTTCCTCCCATTCCCCCCAGCAGCAATCCATTCCAAATATATTATACCACAGAGTACCTACTGGGAAGCTGCTTTTTTAAGTTCTCAAGTATCATTTTACATTGTGAAGGCTTTGTGTTTCCAACTAATCTATTTTAAGTCCCTTGGGCCAGAGAAAGTGTGGTGCTTTCCATTTCTTTAATATCTATCTCCTTCTGTGGTATACACGAGCATATTGCTGTATACATTGTAGGCACTGCATAATATTGGCTGGATTAATATATATAACTGTTGAGATAGCTAGTAGCAGAGTGAATAATGTGCTGGGGCTAGAGCCAGGGAGACCTAGCCTCAGAGAGTTACTAGTTATGTTGTCTCTGGGCAAATTATTTAACCTCTGTTTGCCTCAGCTTCCTCAAATGTTAAAATGGGGATAGTAATAGCGCCCACCTCCCTGAATTGTGGTGAAGATCCATTGATATAACAATTGTAAAGCGTTTCATAAACATTAAAGCACTGTGTTAGTAGTAGTTGTTTACTACTGTCATCATTATTATTTTTAAGAGGAAGAGAAAAGGAAGGGGAAGAGCCATGATCTTGCTATAAACTCCCATGTGCTGAATGGAAGGCATACAACTTCACCCCCATTCCTATTATGGATCTAGGATATTCACTTGTAAAATTTCTCTCTTTTTTCAAGCAGATTTTTAAAAACTCATGAAAACAGAGTGGAGAAGGTGGATTTTACAGGTTCAGTATTCTAGGTTGCTATTGCTAACTGGATAAACCCTGGAAGACTGATCTCAGAACAAAGTACTTTCCCTGATGGTGGTTCTGAAGGCAGGAACTTTTACAGAAGAATTAACTATCTAACCCCCGAAGCAGATTTTCTTATATGTTCAACAAATATGAACTTTCATTCTTTTTCAACTGTTTTAGCCAAGTCAAATACCCTCAAAGTAGAAGCATTTTCCAGAACCAGAGGAAGGTATGGAGTAGGGCCAAATGAAGAGACTAACAAGAAGGGAGGAATTTCTAACTAGGTCTTAACAATCTGGGCTTAGATCGCTCTTGAGCCCACTTAACTACCCCTCAGATGCTTGGAGACCTGATTCTGAAGCCCACATGGTGCAGAACAAGTGGCTGTTACTGAGAAATGCAAGAGTTTTAATTCAATGCCTGATTGGACCAATGTTTCAAGATCTTAGAATACTGGGTAATCCAATGAAGGACATGCCATTTAAAGGAAGGAGTTAGAAGTGACATCCATAGACTGGCATTTGACAAATATAGCTAATAAAACTCACAGAGTGCTCAAAGGCTGGCCAAAAAAAGAGATCCACCACCCAGGGTGTCTTGCCAAGCAGTAGGGCAGAGAATACAAAGATAAAAATCAAGCAGGCCTGGCTCTCCTTCCCGGAAGGTGATACTTGCTTGAGGGAGATGACTTGCAACTAATAAGTCAAAGAGGTCATTTTTCTCTAGGTTGGGTAGGGAGGAGGCCCAGGAACTTGGGAGGTCAAGATATTCTTCATAGAGAAGATGATGCTAAAACTGACCTGGGAAGGAAACTAAAATTCTTTGAGGTGAAACAGAAGGAGGACCCAGAGGTATGAAAGATGGCTTAGGTGAAGGCACAGAGACAGGAGATGGGCTGAAACATGAGAGGAACAAAGAGCAAGAAGGCCAGCATGGCTGCGCTACAGTGCTACACTGGCCGGATGTGTTGGGTAAGGCACGTTTACATGTAAGACAGTAAACTCATTGGATTCTCCCAACAGCCCTGCAACATAGATGGGACCATTGTCCTCATTTCACAGATGGGTAAACCAAGGCTGAGCAAGATGACTTGCCTGGATCACAGTAAGTGTCTGAGGCTGAATTTGTGCCTGGATCCCCCAATTCTAGCTGTATCCCCTGTGGCATTCTGTGCCACACAAGACAGGAACTTTTTCATTAATAGTTACTCATCTACTAATGCTCATTCAGAATCTGGGAATCATAGTGTTTCACCTCAATATGCATGTGATGCCAGTACATTCCTGACCATTTGATTTGTACACCATTAAAAATATGACATACCAGAGACAGAGCCATTTGTGTCTGATGCAACAGAGGTTCTGGGAGCAGAGACAGGTGAATACATTCAGGGACTTTAATAGTACCTCCATCCAAATCAGCAATGATTACATCTAACTGGAGAAAACAAAAATAATCCACTGCTGAATTAATCACAAGTTAATGTAAAAACATAAATGCATGGGTTATAAAATTTATTCAACTGGACTTCATTATTCAAAATTATTAATTAATCAGACCAAAGTTGGGTATTTTGTTATTGCTATGCTACAATATAAATGAGATAGAAAAGGAGTCTACCCACTTAAAAAACAGAATTTTCAAGTATTTTAGGTTAACATTAATGAAATAAGTATTATAAAATTTTCTCACACAAGAACTACTCGGGAATTTCACTGTAGCATGGCCAGAACACCAGATTCTTAAGAGCTTGCAATGGAGTCTGGGATTCTTCCAGTTCATCCAAGATAGAAAGATGTAGATACAGTTCTAGAGACAAAATATGTGCACCACTCAATGACTAGCTAGGGTCCTATTGAGCTCTATTGGTGGAGAGAGTCCTCATATTGATGAGATGGTGGATCCAGTAAAATATCAAAGAATAATTTTTATTATTTTTTCTTACACATTCCATTCTGTCAAGATCTTTCTGAATTTCATTACAATTAGTCTTCCTGGTTTTTTGTCATCTGCTTTTATAATTGTGTCATCTACAAACTTAACATGAAGATTATATCCTGGAAGGAAATTTTTCTTAATCAAAGATCCGTCTTGATTCCACTTTCTGTTGCATAGTTTCACAAAGGACTAGTAAGATAAATTTGGTATGAGGGCCTTTTTCCAGTAAAGGAAGTCTTGATGGAACCTTTGCAATCCAGGATAGGAGCAAAAAAGGAGTTTTCTCTTTGCAATCTGTTATTGATGTACCATCTCTGATAATATCACTTGCAAGATTCAATCAAATAGGTATTTCCTAGTTATAGGTAATAGGTAAAATTATGGTTAAAAATGATTTCAAATGAAGACAGGTAAGCCTCATCTCAGGTGGGAGGCAACAAGCATATACAAAGTATTTATTATATGTTAGGGATTGTATTTTGGAATAAATAAGCTTTTAGAGTTGACAAAGTGAATATAACTAGAACCTTAGCCAAGGAACTTCAAATCTGTCCTCTTTGATGGACTTGGTGAAGTTATGATTATTGTTTAAATGTAATAGAGCTAACAAGATATTTATTTTATTATACTACTAATGATAGAGCCAGGAAGTCCTGGGTTCAAGTCTGACTTCAGACACTTCCTAGCTGTGTGACCCAGGGCAAGTCACTTAACCCCCCACTGCCTATCCTTACTGCTCTTCTGCCTTAGAACCAATACATAATATTGATTCTAAGATGAAGGTGAGGGTTTAAAAAATACAATCTTACTAGTCTATGAGAGAAGAAATTACATAAATGAATAGATTTATTTCCAATAGCCCTGTATTCCAGTTGGTGTAAGGCAAACATAGACAGTTATAAGTTCAAGGGGATCTTATCATCCTTTCCTATCATCATCTTTTTTGTTGAGAATTAAACTAACAAGAACATCCTACCATTAGATTAAAGATATCCCTGGACACAAAGAAATATGATATGATTTTTTAATGATGATAGGAATTGTGAATTAGTAATGTGATAGTAATGTGTAATGTAGTGGTGGTGGTAGTAGTAGTAGTAGTAGTGGTAGTAGTGGTAGTGATAGTAGTAGTAGTAGATAGTAATTAGTAATGTGAATTAGTAAAGATAACAAATGTGAATACTTACAAGTTCATGGACTTCAGTACGAAAGACAGAATGAACTCCAATAATGAAAGGTGTTGGGGAACTTAAAACTTCCAATAATTGAGCCGGAAGAATAGGGATATAAGGATAACTAGGAATAATGAAAAAAAAAAAGTTGACTACATTTTTCTTTTTTCATTTTCTATGAATTTTTTCTTTATAATTTCCTCAATATAGCCAAGAATTTGATTAGTGACAGTATTCAAAATTATGAGTCAGTTTGTTGTATAACTTCCACCATCAAACTCATTTATACTATTTAATTGATATCCCTTCATAGACTTGATAGTAAGTCTATAAACTGAGTTAAGTATTAGAGCCAGTTAATCAAATCTCACCTATATTTAAGAGGAAACATTAAAGACTCTAGTGCTCTGCAAGCATCGCTAAGTCTCTGGAAACTGGTGGAGTGAAAGAGAACCTTGTTTTCTGTGAGTACTGCACAGAAGAGGCTGAGGACATTTTGGATTCCTGGAAAGACAAGAACACAATTTTATAAACTGCATATGCATACTTCAAACATGTTATAGTAGAAATAATAGAAACAGAAATGATACACCTTAGAATATCCCAATATTTCAAACACCAAGTCAACTAAGAACAAAGGATTAAAATGACAAGAAGAAGAAATCAGTGTTCTTAGAATCACTGTAGGAAAATATATAGTTCAGCTATAAGTGGAAGAAAGTGGATGAATTTTTTTTGAAAGGTCAGTTTGGTTGGCCTATATCCTTCAAATCAGTAAGACCCATTCTATTCATGTTCTATTTTTACTTTCTTGAATTTAACTTCTACAATCCATTCTTTGTTTTTGAATAGTGATAACTAGTGTTACTAAAAAAGTACATGGAAACAATGAGGCTTCTTTATAGGCTTGGGCTATTCGGAGATCAAATGAGACAGAAGATGTGAGAGGTTTTTTTTGAAATGCCTGCAGTAGTAGTAGTAGTCACAAAAATGAGAAGAGATTAAAAAATGACACTAAGGACAAATGCAAACTAGTCCTTTAAAAAATGGAACTGCTCTCATTAAAAAGTATTTATTGGCTGAAACCTTTCCCTTCCTCACCACCATGAGGTGGGTTCAAGGCTCTCCTTCATGGTATCTTTCTTGGAGCCTTCCTACTGAGCTCTCTTCATGCATTCAATTGCTCACCTGTTCTGATTCATTCTGAATACAGCTGTCAGGTTACAGTATAGATCAGAAAATGTCCTTTTCCTCACACCAAAAACCGTCCAGTGTGGTTTCTTCAATCCTTCCCTACTGCCTTTAAAATAAAAACTAACCAGCCTGCCTCATGCTTTGGCTCACTGCCATGTTGTGGCGGAGGAGCTTGCATAGCTCATCGAAATGATGAGCTACATCATGCAAGGCTACTCAAGATGGGCAGTAGAGTATTCTGAGAAAAGGTGATCCACTGGGGAAGAAAGTGGTGAACTACTCAGTATCTTTGCCAAGAAAACCCCAAGGACAGTATCCTCTGGTCCATGAGATCACGAAGAGTTGTATTCGACTGAATGGCTGAACAAGAAGATGAGCCTATAAATCACAAATAAACCAACCAATCAATGAATAAAATGTTTTTATAACTAATTGGGAGTATAAGTCATAAATAAATGAACCAACCAACTAATCAGTTAATTATTTTAAGCAATTAAAAAAAGAGATTCTGAGCTGTTTCAGAGCTGATATGAATTATAGAGAGGCTCATTCTTGCGAATGATCAGTACAGTAAATACTCTTCATTGAAGGAAAATAGTGTGAGGTTATCACAAAAAGAAAGACACATTTATTAAGTGTATACTGTGTGCCAAGCTTCATGCTAAGTGTTTTACAAATATTATCTTATTTGATCCTTGAGTGCTATTCATGAGCTTCATTCTACAGTTGTGGAAACAAAGGCAGATAGTCCAAGTGACCAGGGATCATAGCTTGAAGTCTCAGAAGCTGTATTCAAACAGTTCTTCCTGACCTTAGTCCTGGAGCCTCTCTACTGTACCACCTGCTCTGAGCAAAATAAAATAAAACTAGTCATGCTAGCATTCAAGGCTTTGAACATTCCCATTATTCTCTTTTACACTCTTTGATGCTCCAACCAAATCTGGATGTGCCCTGAACATCCCATATTTTTTGCCTTTTTGTAGGCTGTGTCCTCTGTCTGCAATGATATTCTGCTCTTCGCTCTCTTATGCCATATAACCTAACCCCTATCTCAAAGCCCAGCTCAAATGCTCTTATCTACCAAGTCTCTTCCCAACTGAAATAATTCTCAAAGCACTATGACCTCTTAGGATTATAAATCTATGGCTTCAGAGAGAGGACCTGAATTCTGGACATCTGACTTCACAACCAGAACTCCTACTAAAACACCAACTCATGCTGTGGAAAACAACATTCCCAAGCTACTGCTACAGTAGTTATTAATGCGTCTTATCTCTTATTGAACTACAGGATCTGAGAGAACAAATGTCTTTTTGCTCACATGTGTTCAGTTCAAGAGCCACTGCATGTAGGCCCCCCACTAATAAATATTTATTCAATGAATGAAAGTATTGATTAGTTAGTACACAAAAGGTATAGCTAAAAGTAAGATACTGTACCTGACCATTACTCAAAGAGAGAGAGAAGTAATTAACTTTAATGCTATAATACACAGCAACCTTGCCCTCTCCCCAGCAGGTTGTTCTTAAATTTTTATAAACCAAATGTTATTTCTGTGATAAAAGTATTTTGACTTTTTAATTAAAGTTTTTTTTTTCTTTCTGTTATGATGGTCTGGTTACAGGCCTGCACTTGTAAAAGTCTTTTAAAAAAGTTTTTGATGATGTCTTTTGCTTTTTACATCATCATAATTTTCTCCAGGTTCCCTCTCTGAAAAGGGAACATCCTTTTGTATCTTTTCTTTCCAATTTTATAGCAGTAACTTTTGAGGTTTTTTTTGTGGGGCATGTGATTTCTCTTTCCATTCGCATTGTTATAGTCAATGTACATATTTTTTCTTGACTTTGTTCACTTCAATAAGCATCAGTACCATGTGATTTGGAACATTCTTTTGTGTAGTTGTGAATACTTTGCAATTTTTCATTTGATGTTTAAATTCTTTGACCACTTATCTATTGGAGAATTGAGATTAATTATGTACATATAATTGCTCCTGTAGCTTTGACATTAAACCCTTATTAGAGAAATGTGATACAAAGATTTTTCTCCCATTTGATTACTTCACTTCTTATCCTAGAGGCATTATTTTTGTCTCTGCAAAAACTTTTCAGTTTTGAATAATCAGTTATCTATTTTATCTTTTGTAGTTGCCTCTATCCCTTATTTGGTTAAGGTACATACATCTCCTACTTATAACTACAAGAGGTATATAGTTTAACTCTTTTCTCATTTTTAATATTATTAAATGGTCACATGCCCATTTAGAAAGTATTGTAGAATATTTTATAAAGTAATGGTCTGAATCTAATTTCTGCTGGACTACTTTCCAGGTTTCTCAGCAACTTTTATCAAATAACATTATTTCCCCAAGTTATTTCTTTTTTCTGCTAAATTGAGGTACATTGTTTCTGATTCTTCCTTATTTATTCTGTTCCACAGAGCTACCAATCTATTTGTGTAGCAATACCAGAGGCTTTGATGATTGCTGCTTTATAATATAGTTTGAGGACTGGGAATGCTATCCCCTTTTATCTCTAACTCTTTCATTCTCTTTCACATCCTAGATCTCCCCCCCCCCCCAATGAACTGTGTTATTATTTGATAAAATTCTACAAAACATCCTATTGATAATCTGATTGATATAGCATTAAAACTGTAAATTAACTTTGATAACATTGTCATTTTCATTTTAGTGCTATAGCAGATTATAAGCATTTGATATTATTATTCCAGTTAAATTGTTCTTTAATTTCTTTAAAGATTCATTTGTAATGAAATCTATACAGATCTTTTGTGTGCTTTGGTAGTCTTGATCCCCAGATATTTTATTCATTTCTTTGTTATTTGGAATGGGATTTCCTTTTCTATTACTGTCTCTTGGATTTTATTATTATCATATATTAGAAAAACAAATAATTTTTAAAGATTTATTTTGTGGTCTGCAGCCTTGAAACAATTTATTGTCTTGATTAGTACCTTTGCTAATTCCCTAGAATATTTCTAAGAATACCATCTTATTAGTAGCAAACAGGAATAGTTTTACCTGCTCTTTATCTCCATTTATGCCTTTGGTTTCTTTCTCTTGTTTTATTGTGGTTGAGGGCATTTGCATAACTAAGTTGAATAAATGCAGAGAGAGGGTGCATCCTTGCTTTATTCTGTTTTAAGCCATTAAGGAACATTGTGTTGAGGTTCCATTGTCTCCTCAAAATCCACAGGGACCTCTACCTCACTGCATGCAATGCTTGCTTTTGGATATATATATATATATATTTTTTTTGTGACATTAAAAAAGATCCTTCTTTGATCATATTTTGTACAGTTTTTTTTTAGCATAAATGAATGTTGTACTTCATTAAAATTTTTTTCTTTTTCTGTATATATTTTTCCCTCATGCCTTCTGCCTTAAAATTGATAATAAATATCAGTTTCATGGAAGAAGAGCAGAAATGGTAAGGCAGTTGGTGTAAAATGACTTGCCTAGGGTCGCACAAGGCTTCCCCCCCCCCCCATTAGCTATGTTAAAAAAAATTTTTTTTTAATCTGACACCGTGTTTTTGTGTTCAGAAGTTCTGGGAAGTTTTCTTGTATTATTTTTTGCATTGTGGTATTCAGGTTTTTTGTTTTGGGTTCCAGGAAACCTATAATCCTTAATTTGTCCCTATATAGTCTATCTTGGAGATCATTATGTTTAGCTTTCTTTTAATGTAATTTAGCAAGGTTTGTGCAGTGGTCTCTCTGAGTATCCAAGGTCTCTCTGCCCAGATATGATGACCCAGTTGGATAAGGAAATGAGAAACACTGTGCATTCAACCCACACATGCAGGTATCACACACAGTGATCTGCCATAGTGCCATGGTTCATTTATTATATCAGTTTTCAGGTACATATACAAAATCAATTCTTTATGTATGTGACATTCTACATTTTGATTGGATATTATCAAATCACCTAAACAACACTCGTGTGATGTTACTACAACAAAGAATTCCATGCTCATTTACTGCGTTTCTATAACACTCTGTGATAGACAAGATTCATGTGAATAAAGCCATTTATAGGTTAGTACCCCTTGACCTGCTAAGAGGATCATTGTGCTTTTGGTCAATTTTCACTATCAATCACAATTGCTTGGGAGATGAATAACAAAACATCTTCCTGTCTAGGTGTGAGGTCTTAAAGCAGACCAGTTTTCGGGTTTTCCTCAATTTACAAGTTCTGTTTTTCTTGTGTTACTCTGAAGTGCCTAGCAATGCTGCTAGCTTCTGTTCATCAACAAATTCATTGGAGTGTGATAACTGTAGGGAAAGATTTATTATGGTGCTCAAGCATTTGGCCAGTGTTTATTGTAAATCCTTGGAGCATATCTTGTGCTTGAGAAAGGAGGGGTTATGTGCAATAATCTTTGGGCTTTAATTCTGTAATTGCAATCTTTTTGGGGTACTAATCTAGGGGGATTAAAGTGGGGTATGTATTTATTGATCCTATAAGTATTTGCTCTCATATTATTTCTCCTGTTTTGGGGAAGAGACTAGTAATCATAGCAAATCCATTAGTAGGGGAAGTTGGGGAGAGAAGTCACAGAGGGGGATCCATGGGGGCCTCAATTTATGGGGGCTGCAGCAGCCCTCATTTCCTCAGACTGTGACCTTGTCAGCCAGTCAGGGTATGATGGCCTCCCACAGTAATTGCTTTTTTTTTTCCTTTGAGACTTTGCCTTCAGCAAATTTACATTTACAATCATTTATCCTCTATCTTCTCTGGTGAGCCTTGCCATTGTGAATTCAAATTTCTTTTCTGCTAATCATCTCTGTGAAGGACATATATGTTAGATCTAGAGTTAGTTGGTTTGGCTGTATAATTCTTTTTCCCTCTGAAAACCAAACCAAACAAAAAAGTCTTTGTTAGAAATGATGCATTACTGGGTAGGGGAGGAAAAAGAACATTAAAAAAATTAATGTAAAAACAAAATAAATAAGTAAAAATTAAAATAAAAAAATTAAACTAAAGCATGTTTCCACTTAAAAAAACTGTAATTGTAAAAAGGCAATTTGAATTGGATGATCTACAGTGGCCACATTCTACATCACTAATGGATGATGATGTTTCTTGATGGTATCATTAAAGAAAACAACTCATTACAAGTTGCTTACAGCTTACTAGAACATTGAAGTGTTTAACTGATTGTAAAATAAGAGCATATTTTGGATGCTTCTGAAATGTCAAAGTACATTGATAAGCAATTAAGATAATTTTGGGAGCAGGAAAACAATTTTAGAAAGTTATTTCAACTTCTGATTCAACACAGAATACCTCAGTTAGTGAATCCTTAAAGGGAAGCTCTATACATACAGTTTGTTATATTTTTAAGGTGGGATTTGATAGTTAAGGTCAAGTAAAAGAATATTTTTCTTTCTTCTTGGCCTTCTGATATCAGCCCTTGAGTCCCTCCATAATCAAGTTACAGCCTAGACTAATTCTGCCCTTCCCTTGAACTACTGAACTCTGGTCCTTATTTTGATCATATAGTATCCATGTCTTTGGTACACACTCCATTTCAGAGGTGATGTAGAAGAGCAGAAAGTTTACTGTCACAGGAGCCAAAAGGACCCGGTTCAGATCCCACCTTTTGATGCTTATTATCTTTGTGACCTTGGGCAAGTTCTCCATCCTCTAAGGACTCAGTTTCCATATGAGTAAAATGAAAGCGTTTGACTCTGAAGTCCTTTCCAGGATTGAATTTATGATCCTTTGAGCCCAAGTTTGGATTTTTTAGATGCTGGTCTAAGTCAATGGCAGTGACAAAAGAAACAGTAAAGCTAAAGAAATGCAGAAGCAACTGAGATGGTATCTACAGCAAGGAATATGGAAATGGCATCTTCCAAAGATGTAATAGTGGTAATAGTGGGAAGGGGAATTGCTCAAGTAGTACACTAGTGGGGACTAGCTGAAGACTTTGTCTTCCATTCTTGGAAGGGGTCCCCTCTCTACTTCTATCAGAATTTCTGTCTTACTTATTCAGCTCATACCTTCTGCAGGAGGCTTTTCCTCTCCAATTAGAGAAACTGAATTGGAATGGAATCTTCTGAGTACTTTCCACAATGGAGTACTTCAGCAAAAACTAATGCTACGGTAAAGCTTGCTTCAGTACCCAAAGGAAAAGAGCTGGAATTTGAAGCTGTCAAAAAATAATCATAGACATGGTTGTCCTAGAAAATCAAATTTCCCATTTCCTTCTCCTGAGGCACAAACTATGTTCTGATTTCTTATGGTTCCGAAACTCTCCAACTATCTTTACTATATATAAGAGAGAGAAGGGCTGTTTTGTTCTTTAAAAAAAATTATAGTTGCATGTAAAATGAAAGATTAGTGGTAGCAACATTGTAGGAAAAATAGGGGAAAGGGCATTAAAGACCACACATTTGTGGCCTTAGGCATGAGATTCTGGTACTTCAAGTTTATAAAAACAGCTACAACATTCATTTCTCAATAGAGAGGTGATTTAGAAGTTTCTAATCTTAAGACTCTTGAATAGCCATAAACCTATGGTTGTAAGCTGCTCACTCTTCTAATCCAAGAAACAGAATGTTCTTTTTTAAAGATGCTACTTAAGAGAACAATTGTCAGAACCCTTGGTTCTTTCTTCTTGTGTATTTTCAAACTTAACTTTCAGGAACACAGAATCTATTCATTTCTGCTGCAAAAGCTAATCCCACTTCAAAAGTCATTACATAATTTTAATTGGTAGGAACAGGAAGAAGGACTAATGAAAGCAGATAAGGATGGATGTGAATGAAATGGCTCCTTTTCAAAAATACTAAAAATTTATGTGTCCAAATGAAAATATTCTTCTGAATAGTTAGTTATATGGCACCAAAAGAGTTTTTTACAAAATGAGAAATGCAAAGTAAATGGTACATTAAAAAAAATCATCTATACACCCAAATTCAATTCTAATGACAAGAGAACAGAAATGCTAACCTGAGAAAAGAGGATAGCTGAATCTGATTCTGGCTCTGGTCCTGCTCTGTCTCTTAGTAATCCTAGACAGTCATGGTACCCTTCTGTATTTGGATAAAATGGGCAACTTCAAATGACCTCTAAGCTTCCACCCACTTGTAAGATTCTAGGATTCTTTGGTATGTAATACATGGCAATAACTATGAGTCACACAAAGTCTAGTTCCTAAAGGGAAATCTTATAAACACTGAAAATAATCTCTTTGTATTACATTCAAAACCCAAATAATTCCACTAAAATTCACATAGGAAACAATAAGCACTTAAAAAAATTAATGGAGAGGTGAAGGAGATTAACAGGAAATCACCAGGAGAGAAGGCCTTATAAGACCACTGACAGAAACAGAATGATAAAAAATGGAAAAACAAATTCCCTATCACAGCAATCCTTAGAAAGAAGAAAACACCCAAGAGCTGGAATAATGCTATTATCCTGATACCACACACAGGAAAGAAAACTGGTAAGAATAGGGAAGCTGCAGCAGCCTTATCTGCTTCCTGTCCATGGGCCATAAAGTTTTCCCTCAGGTACTGAACTCCTGACCCAGTGTAATATGGGCTTTAAACACAAAAACAAACAAACAAAACAAAAGAACAAGCTGCTGCTGATCCTGTTATTTCAAATGAGCAACCTTGCTCTGGTCTAAGTCGTTGCATTCCAAGAAGGGTCAAAGTAAAACACATGAAGAAAGATTTTATGTGTTTGCCATATAAGAGAGTCAAATTCTTGCACTCTAGCTTCCAAAATATGTCATTGACCAGTTTTTTGTTTTAAAGTAGCATATTAACCCCAAACCTACTAAAGTATATCTACCGTGTTCTTAAAAGTATAAGGTGTGAAAGACAGTGTAGTCAGTGCACTGAGTTTTGTTGTCTTCATAAGGGATACAGCTCTCAGGTCTATAAGATCTTTTTACATACGAAAACAAAAAAGAAAAAATAGTGGAATATAAAGTTATGGGTTTTAATCCCAGCTATGGCACATATACCTGTGTGACTTTGGTCAATTCAGTTAATACATCAAGTCCTCAGGTTCTCTCTCAGCAAATAAATGGTATTAATTATTATGGTCTCTTCCAACTCCAAAATCCAATGAAATTTAAAAATTAACTCATTGCATTTAGTGAAGACTTTAATTAATTAAGACTACATTAAAACTATAAAATCAACAGAATTTCTGTATATTACTGTAAAAAACTAGGAGAAATATACAAAAAGAGAAATTTCACTAAAATATCTATAAGAATGAATAATATATCGGAATGATAATCTAATACACAAAAATTATGCAACTAAAACTACAAAACGCTATAGAAAAAGTTTACTAAATCATCTGAGAGATATTCAATGTTCAGTTTATCATACCAATATGATAAAAGGACAATATTATTTCCTGTAAATTTACATATTGAGCACTTTATCAATTCAATTTCCAAAGGAATACTTTACAGAATGAACTAAAATGATGAAAAAAATCTATATAATGAGAAAATAGGTTAAGAATTCAAGGGGAAAAAAATGAAAAAAGTGGGAATAAAGAATGTCAAGAATAAGGAGTTCTTATGCCCAAAGTTGCTATAAAACTGTATACCCTTTTATCTTGTAGTACCACTACTGGGTCTGTATACAAAAGAAATAATATAAAAAGGGAAATGACATACTGGTACAAACATATTTATAGCTGCTCTTTTTGTTGTGGCAAAGAATTGGAAATTGAGGAGATGTCCATCAGTGGGGGAATGGGTGAACAAACTATGGTACATGTGGTAATGGAATACTATTATGCTATAAGAAATGATAAGCAAGATGATTTCAGAAAAAGCTGGTGGAAAGATCTGTATGAACTGATGCAGGGTGAAATAAGCAGAAGTGGGAGAACATCATACATAGTAATAGCAATATTATATGATGATCAAGTGTGAAAACTTGGTTTTGCTCAGCAATGCAATGATTTGGGGCAATTCTGAAACACTTATGATGAGGAAAGCTATACACCTCCAGAGAAAGAACTGTTGGAGTTGGATGGATGAGGATCAAGTCATACTAGTTTTCACATTAGTGTTTTTATGGTTTTATTTTAGGTTTTGGTTTTGTATGAATGTTGTCTTAAAATAATGACGAATATGGAAGTGTGTACATGTATGGCCCAGATCAAATTGCTTACCATCTCTGGGGGGTGAAGGAAGGAGATGGTGTGGATCTTATAATTTTGGAAAACATATGTTGAAAATTATTATTATATGTAACTGGGAAAATAAAATATCTTTGAATTAAAAAAATAAACACAAGTTGAAAAAAAAAGGATGAGTAGCTCTTAAACTATATTATATTATATAGAAATAATTGTTGATACTATGATATTGACTAGAAAAGAATAGAGAAGAAGTAGGTGAATGGATAATCAAGGCCTATAAATTAGTAAATTTCATGATTATGTTTAGTGGATGAATTCATAACCATACAAGAAAATATGAAAGAAACAGAAAAGTTCTATTACTTAAGAGCCATTCCTCAGTTTTTTGTTTAAAAGTATATCTAATGATTGAACTAGATTTTGAATGTCATGTATCTTCTCCCAATTCTAGGGTTTCAAATAACTTTAATAATCTGTAATAGAAGACTTTCAGAGAACCTAATAACTAAGTAAGTGGCAGTATAAAAAAGTCAAGCTTTAAAGCTTTCTTAGATTTTTTTCCTTAGGTAAATATGTTCTCTATAAATACATATTCATTGCTAATTTGTTATCAGATGGCATAGTCCACATTTTTGTCCTGAATGCTTTCAAGGCTAAAGCAAAAGGATCATGCTTATAAGAGTCTATTAAATTCTTGTGCTATTTCTTTAAGTTTTCAAGATTATTGCACTCTACAATCTAGTCTCTTATTCAAAGAATATCAAAGACTGCAGTTGCTTAAAATTATACCCATTTCTGTTGAGTTTCAGAATTTTATATCTGATTATCTCTATCAGATTAAGACAGTATACCTAAACTAACCTACTAGAAATTTTCTACTGTTTGGAAGATTTCTATAAATAAATATATAAATCTATTTAAATATATATTACATATATATTTATTATTAAATATAAATAAATAAATAAAATTAAAACTGAAAAATTAAAAAAAATTTAAAAAAAAGCTGGTCAAAGATGGTACCAAATAGTTTTCAAAAGAATAAATGCAAACGATAAGCAACCTTGTGAAAAATTCTCCCAATCTCTAATAACTTGAGAAAGGCATATTAAAATAATTGAGGTATTGTCTCTCCACATGAAACTGGAAAATGAGAGAAAAAAGAGTTTTAAAATGAATATTAGAAGATTGGTAGCAATATAGTTATACATTATAATACATTACTAGTAGAGGTGTGAACTGATTTACCTATTATGTAAAACAATTAATGGGAGGAAAAAAAATCTACTGCTCAGCAGTTTGAATTGTTGGGGAGCTCTCCTTCATAATGAATCCAAATCTGCCTTACTTTAACTTCCACTCTCTGAAGACACTCAGAATAATGTTAGACTCCTTTATAGCCATGCCATATATGTCCTGATGAAAGAAATTGGAGATGTTAAACCTGAAGAAAATTTATAGGAGAAAGAATTTCTAGTTTCAAATTCTTAAAAAGCTGCCTTGCAGTATTCTAAATTAGCATATAGCTAAATGACATCATAGAAGAGTTTGCAATGCTGCTATATGGTTGGTTTATGATGTAGAAATGATGTTTTTGCCAAACAAAGTTGGTTAGGGTAAAGTTATACAAGGAATGCTTATAGTGGAGGAGCCTCCCCATAGGCGAGCCAAAGATGATGCATATGGTGAATAAAGCTGTGTCAGTGAAATAATGGGCATTGGGCACTACTTTAAGAAGTTGATAAAAATGATCCTAAGGTGGTTTTGTGGGGTTTTGTCTTGTTTCCCTTTCATCTCTTTGGTTAAAAAGAAATCAGCATCCTTAAGTTTTGAAATTTAAGTGAAATTTAATATGGAGCTCACACCCATCCTTCCATAATAGATTTCTCAAAAAAGCAGAGATAAGGAACCTCAGATTCTCCTCTTCATTGTTTGCAATGCTTTTTCTCTGAATACCAAAACATAAGTATCAGATATAAAGCCTTCTGACTCTAAGATGGGAGGGCTCTCAATTATGGCTCGATTTTGTTTGTTTGTTTCCTGTTATTGGTCACTACTTTCCAAGATTCAAGGTCTTCTCAACTTCAAACAATTGCCATCCGGATCCATTCCCTATGGGACCAGACCTATGTTTTCCCTCCTTACCATCAGTTGTGTTAGAGATGTACAGGAAATACAGCTATGAAAAGCAAGGCTGATATAGTGTAGGTCAAATTCATGCCGAAGGAAATACATCATTATTTTCAGTTTTCTAAAAGTTTCTTTTAGGGCAAGACAAAAATAGAAAATTTCATATATGAAAATATAGACCATTTCCCCTGATAAGCAGACACATTGCCCTATTTAAAGAAGAGAATTAACTAGAGCTCTAAAGAGTTTGATAGTAAAGGTGTATATAATTTGCTGTTCTGTGTCATTGGGTGTTAGCGATAATCAAAGCATGTAAAATCTAAAATAAAACAAGAACTCAAAATGTTTTATTTGTTATAATAGGTAATTAGAATACAAATAGAAACTAAAATAGAACCATCCAAAAAGATTCAATTCTTGAACTGTTAAAAATTATCTTTTAATTCAAAGATTCGTAGTAGTAAGTTATGAATCACATGAATTATGCTTGACATTATAATGGCTTTTGTTCTATACTCTTACCATGCTTCTATGGTCAAAATGTTACAAATTTTTTGATAAGGGGAGGTAGGTGGTAGAGTAAATAGAGTGCCATGCTTGGAGAATGGAGGGCCTGGGTTTAAATTTGGTCTTTGTAAGGATATTAGAAAACAAGTATTGTTTTATTAGTTTAGGGATAAGAAGTAAAGTGGCTGCTTGAGAAAAGAACTGGAGTTTGAAGCAGAGCTGAGAGTGTGTTAATTTCAGATCTGACAGTTATAATCATTTTTCTATGTTAATTACTTTCTCTGGCAGTTGGCAGAGATACACTCTGGGACTCTCTCTCAGGGCAGGAGGAGGTAACATCTTTGCCTCTCTGTCTGAGGGAAACATCTGAAGGAGCTCAGTGTTTTCCTTTCCTAATTTGGGAAATACTATTGAATATATTGTGGTTTTTATAAATTGTTTAACTCTGAGAAGACCAAAGAAAAACCTTTGGACTCAGAATCCTAACTGGATTCTTGTTGAGACTTAACCAGTTAGCCTCTGCTATTGTACAATTTGAAGGTGAAGTTGAGATTTATAAGGATAATAGTAGTAGTTTTTATTTAGATAGTATAAATTTGGGTTAGTCAGATCAGTGAGGATTAGTGTAGCCTGTGAAACACAGGAGAAGTGGTTCCTTGTGGAACCTGGGAGTTTATTTGGAAGGATTTAGAATCCCTTAGAATTAGAAATCTTTTTTTTTTTTTAATCCCTATACATTTCAATAAATATTTTATGTTTATAATAAGAGTCTCTTTAGCATCCTTGTGCCTGGCCCTGAAGGGAAGTTCACATTTGAGCTTCACTTTATCACTGAAGATACTTTTGATTACCTCTGTCAAAAGTATCTGAACAGTTTGAACCCGATTGGTGAATTAAAGTGTCTGAACGGTTTTGAACCTGTATTGGAACAGTTTTTCCATCGAAATATTTTATTTTTACAACTCGTCAAATTTATTTTTACATCTTAGATACTTTCTACCTGTGTGACCCTGGTCAAGTCACTTTACTCTGTTTCCTTGGGTCTTGCCATTCTGTGTTAGAGTTGTTATAAAGACAGAAAGTAAGAATTTAAAAAAACCGTATCTCGATAAACATATTTAGTTACCATTATTGTCACCAAAGTATATTTAATATAGAGGGTCCTGCCCTTATGGGAGCATTTAATTGTAAAGGCAGGACACTGACCCGCTCTGGGACTTAATTTCCTCATCTTTAAGATGAAGGGTTGGGCTAGATGATCTTCAAAATCTCTTTCAACTTCAAATTCTGTGATGCCAGTCCACTCTCCCTTTTCCTCATATTTTACAAATGGAGAAACTGAGGCCCAAGAAGGTTAAGCTATTTGCTCAAGGTCACATAGTTAAGTAAGTAGTGGTGCTGGAACTTGAACCCGAGCCTCCTGACTGCTGGTCCTGGGATTTCCTCACACTGTTTTCAATCTAGCCTTACTTTGTTCAAAAATATAGATACCACATTAGGTCTTGTGGTTTTTTTTTTTAAACCCTTACCTTCCGTCTTGGAGTCAATATTGTGTATTGGCTCCAAGGCAGAAGAGAGTGGTAAGGGCTAGGCAATGGGGGTCAAGTGACTTGCCCAGGGTCACACTGCTAGGAAGTGTTTGAGGTCAGCTTTGAACCCAGGACCTCCTGTCCCTCAACCTGGTTCTCCATTCACTGAGCCACTCAGCTGCTTCCAAATCATAGGATTTTAAAAAGGAATTTGTGACCTTTGAGTTCAAATACAATTTTAATGCTTGCCTACTTTTCCAGTCATTTCATATTGTCCATCTTTGCACATTCTTTGTTCTAATGAAATCAGACTGCTGGCTATTATTCTGGCATATCTTTTGTTCTCACCTCCACCTCTTGGCGTGCTTCATTTCTGTTAAGGCTTTTTTCAACACTTGCCTCTTCAAGTGACTCTGTGTAGCTCTCTCTATGCTTAGTATTACTAAATGAGAAATATTCTAGCTGCCCATTAGAATATAAGCTCCTTTAGGTAGTTAGGTAGCACAATGGACAGAGTGTTGGGCCAGGAGTCAGGAAGAGCTGAATTCAAATTCAGCTTTAGATACTACCTTGCTTAACTCTGGCTGCCTCCGTTTCTTCTGTTGTAAAATGGGGAACAATAATAGCACTGATCTCTCAGGGTTGCTGTGAAGATCACATGAGATCTTTGAAAAGAACTTGGCATAGTACCTGGCACATAGTGTTATATAAATATTACCTATTAGAAAAGCAATATTGTTCTGTATCATTAGTTTGTTGTGTTTAGGCTTAATCCCTTCATTTACCCTCTCTGTTACTTCCCCTCCCGAAAGAAGTACATATCTCTAGCGAACAACGATGGGTGTTATTTTCTCCTCTTTTGACCAGTTATGGTGTGAGTGACGTTCAAGTGTCAGCTCCTCACCCCATCCCAACCCCTAACCCCTTCTATGGCTGTTAGCATTTGGCAGTGAAGTACGGATCAGCACTGTCTTAACAGATCTGGAATATCACATAGTAGGCAATAAAAAGGGGCATAGTAGGCATGAGCAGGATGCAGCATGTACTCCCCAAGGGCCCTCTGAAAATGAAAAAGAATGAGCATAAAGAACTGCGTGATGGTGTGATAGGAACAGAAAGTGGGCCAGCCATGTGGCCAGAATGAGGCCTCAGGGCAGGCAGCCAGAGGCTTTGGTTGGTGCCTTTGCAATGTTGGAGGAAAGGCCTCCAGCACCTTGGGACAGGGGCAAGAGCTGGGCAGGAGAAGCCGGTGGGAAGGGGTGGCCATAGGCATGGCTGGAGGGGACTCTCAAACTGATGAGACCACAGATTCTTTTGAGTCACCAACTCTTTCCAAATAGGTCATACCTTGGTTTTTTAAGAGCTTAATTAATTTTATAGGCTGTGGTCCAAGCTCTTTTCAAACTAAACATTTCTCTTGACCCTAGTTAATCTGATAGGCTAGTAAACTTTTATTTCCAGAAATTACCATCAATGAAGTGGATAATGGCCTGAAGATAAAGGTGCTTACCTAAGAACTAGGTCAATAAACATTTAGTAGGCATCTACTAGGTGCTGTTAGGGACTGGGAATACAAAATCTGAAAAAGGAAGACAGTTCCTCCTCTCCAGTAGCTCATAAGCTAAAGGGAAAGGCAATATACAAAGGGACAAGGGATATATATATATATATATCCCGTGTAAGAGGGCATGCTGGTGAAGACCAGGGAAATAGGGCCAGGTAGGAAAGGAAGAGATAGTTGGTCTAGTTCTCCTCTTTAAACAGAGGCTCTGGGAGAAGCTATCAACCCTCCCAACAGAGAGAAGGTTCCAAAGGTAGAGGGTACTGAGACATGTGAGTTGCAGGTTGAGGTTGAGTTTCTAATAATGTTCCCCTATTAGTAGTACACTATGATCTGAATAATCCTGATTTTTTATTTTGCCAACACCACCATTCTTTTTGTGGCATTTTTCTTCTCTATTAGTATCCTCACCATTCTCTTAGTATCCCAAGTTCCAAATACTCCATAAAATTTCCATTACTCCTGTCTTTTGTGCTCTATCAGTTAATAAATCCAATTAATTCTTATTTCATAATACTTTAAGTTGAATATATTTAGGGACTTTAGAAATAGCAATTGGTTTCAGTCCTTTATTGGTATAAAGTATGCTTTATTTTTACCAGGACAGCTAAAGGTTTAAAATGAAAATACAACAATCAATAATTGGCTGTTTGCTACTGGCTGAGCTAGTGAAATCACTTACAATCCCTTGATAAATGTTTTCCCCCTTTTTTGAGCTCCATTCCATCTTCTTTAGTCTTAACATCCAATAACTGTCGCCATCAAAACAGTGACTATCTGTTGGCTTAACCTGCAGTCCCAAAGTATCTCTAAACACGGTGAAGAAACATTGCAGGGATTTCCTGATACTACCTATGCTTGTACTGAAAGCTTCTAAACAGAAAAGAAGGGGTATTCTTAATAGAACTACTGACTTTCAAACTCTCTCTGGCATTTTGACCCTTTTAATCATTTCCTCTCTCATAATAACTTCACCCAATTTCAATGTTAAAAGATACATCTATTCCAGTGAATTTGACTGCTCATTTGTGGTAATGAAATGAAGAAAACTTATACAAATATATGGGGCCAATTCCACTGGTAGGTGACTTGATCTTACCTTAATGGAGCCATGGGATTTTTATTTGTCAAATGAAAGAGTCTGCTCAGGTGAACTCTAAAGTACCTAATCATTCCAAATATGGGACTTTATGTCCAGAGGCCTCAGAGTTAGAAGAGTGCTCATCAACTACAAAGGTAGCATCATATAATGCATAGAGTTCTGGACTTGGTGTCAGGAATTCCTGGACTTAAATCCCACATTGTGCACTTATAAATTGTGTGATCTCAGACAAATCCCATAACATCTCTGTGCCTCATTTTCTAAATCTGTAAAATGAGGGAGTAAGACTAAATAGCCTTTAAGGTCCTCCTAGCTATAACTCCTAGGATCCTAGTCCAGCCAGTAGTCAAACAAGAATCCCCTCTTCAACATCTTAACAGGGGTTCACCTAGCTCTTACTTGTAGAACAGCATAAATTCTTAAAGTCTTGCAAGGCAGCAAGGCAACAAATTGATAGAGCTCTTAATTTTTAAGAAGTTCTGTCTTACATCAAGATTATACCTGTGGCTTCAATGACTTCATACTCTTTCAAGTTCTGTTTTCTGGAACCAAACAGAAAAAAAGTCTAATTCCTCTTTCATTTGACATCTGGCCTCTCAAATTCTAGAAGATATCTATCATGCCAATTAATCAAGAGCAATTATTAAGCACTTACTATGTTTAGGGCACTCTGTTGGGCACAGAGTTTGTTGGGAATATAAAGAAATAGATTAAGCAATAGGTTACTTCCCACTTAGTATTGTTTTCTCCTAGCCAAACAACTCCTAGTTCTGCAAATAATCCTAGTATAGTATTCTTTGTAGTCTTCTCACCTTCCTTTGGACATCTTGGGTTTTATTCATGCCCTTTGTCAGATGTGACACTCAGAACGGAACAGAATGCAGACTAGGTAAAGTCAAAGAGATTATCCATCTTTCTGGACATCATAATTCTATTAATGTAACTTAAGTCTGTAGTATTTTTACTTATCACTTCCCACTGTTGAATCCTAAAAGCAAAATAATTCCCAAACAAGACAGCCCCTGCCATCAAGGAGCTTTCATCCTAATGAACAATAGCAAGCTGGGGGGAAGGGGAAACATGGTACAGAAAGAGATGGGAAGTGACATGGAGAGCTGGTTCTGGTCAGGCTAAAGGAAATTTCACCTATCAAGACCACAGTCCAGGATTTCAATGGGTGGGGAATGAAGAACATTAGCAGTATGGCAGCAATCCAAACCCTTATCAAAAATTTCCATTTCATTCAATTATTATCTTTGAAGTATTATTTTTGCTTTTCAAAACTTTTTCAGCTTCATTAAATTGATTATCTATTTTAGATTTCATAATTGCTCTAAACTTTGGCTAAGAATGCATTCTCCTATCTATAGCTATGAAAATTTTAGATAATGGCTTTTTGTAATTTTTTATAGTATGATCTTTAATATTAGTCATATATCTATTTAAAACAAGCTGTGGAACATGGTGTAAAGTATTGACTCAAGACCAATTTTTGCCACATTGCTTTCCAATTTTTCCAGTAGTTATGAAAAAAATCAAATAGTTTCTTCCTAAGTAATATATGTTTTTGTTTGGGCTACTGAATTCTATTGTTCTTGATTCTCCCTTGTTTAATTTGTTCCACTGTAATACACCTCTATTTTTGAATCAATACTAGATGGTTTTGATGACTGCTGCTTTACAATATAGCTTGAGATCTATAAGTGCTACTCTCAACTTGCCTCTACTTATTTTCATCATTTCCTTTGATATTCTATATATTTTTAAAAATGATTTTTGTTAATATTTTTCAAGTTCTATAAGGTATCTCTTTTATAATTTGATTTATATAACATTAAAATGTAAACTAGCTTTGTTAGTCTTGCTATTTTTGTTACACAGGGATGGCTCAGGCATGAACACTGAATATTTCTCTAGGTATTCAGGTTATTCTTTGTTAAAGGAGTACTTTTTAATTGAATCTATACAAGTATTTTCCATTCTTTGGTAGACTGATCCCTAAGTTAAGTATTTTATAGTTTATGGAATGAGATATTCCTTTATATTATTGCTTCTTAAGATTTTGTTGTTATATTTACTTCTTTTATTAATATCTTCACTGTTGGGGGATTTAGAGAAGACAAGTAGCTTTCAGAGATAATGAGCCTAATGCAGACAACCTGGTAAGGAACATCTTGCAAAGAAATACCAGTCCACTAGTTGCAAACATAATCTCTACATGTCTCAACTTCCAAAGAGAGGAAAGTAACACACTTTCTTGGAAAGTCTCCTCTGCTGGTCTGGCACACATAAAGACTTGCCTCAAGGGTCATGACAAATCTTTGTAAGGAAGAATATTAAAGTAGTAGAAGATGGATCAATTATCCTCACTCTACTGGATTTCTCATCAGTGAAGACAAGATTCACAGGAGCATTAGGAATTCTTATTTTGAGTCCATGGACTCCTACGGGGATCATGGATAGATTTCAAGGGGTCCTTGAACCTTTTAATGTTTGGACTTGGAGCTTTTATAAATGCATTTCAACATAATTGATTTCATTTGTAATCCTACATATTTTATGCAATTTAAAAATGTTTTTCTGAAGATGGAATCCATAAGCTACCCAAGAATCACAAAGGGGCCCAAGATACAAAAAAAGATGAAGAACACCAGCATTAAGGAATATCTCAAGGTTATAATAGCAAGGAATGTGTAGGACTCTGAATCAGTAGTTATAAGACTTAGAAAGGGTTTCAACAAAGAAACAGACAAACCCATAATGCAAAAAGTCACCAGTCTTTTATCATGGTCCAATTTGAACTAATTTTTTGTTTTCATATTTTCATTTGATCTTTTATTTTAAAACACAGAACTGCAATAACAGTCAATAATAGAAAATCTATTTGGAAATATTCAGTGTGGCTTTGGAAAAAAAGAAAGCGCAGGAGAGAAGCATTTGGTTATATTCACACTATTAATGAACTCCCCCTCCCTAGCTCTGCAATCTCCACTTCCTTCCTCCAGCCCACTGCATCATAGTTGACTGACCAACCTTCATCTCTTGTCCTCAAGAGTTTCTTGATTTCTTTAATCTTGTTTCCTGCTGCCTATGTACATATAATGTTCTTTTCAAATAAAGATAAGCTGCTTTTTATTATGTGTGTGTGTGTGTGTATACTCCTACATCTCTCTCTTTATCTATCCAACTTCCCTACTTATGTGTAAATTCTTCAACTGAGTTTTTTCTTCTTGAGATCTTTGGTAATTTCCATCTTTTTCCCTTTAAATTCCTTTATTGCTCATTTTCCAACTCTCTCCCTCTTAAAGGTAGTTTTTCTGGGGGATGGGCCTAGAAACTCTCAGCCTTCTTTCATTCTGGGGCATTCACATTTTAATGTCCTTGGTCTCTGCCCCAAGTGATTTTTTGGTGGAACCAAACTAGTTACAGATAAATACTTTTTCCAAATGGCCTATTAAGAGCCCCACATATGCTTGCATCTTATCCTAATTCTCACTGTTCCTTTGTCCTCAGACCAGGAAAAGCCAGAAGCCTTCATTATCCATAAAAAATCCTGTTCAACTTGGACTTTACACAGGATCTCTGTCATCCACATATCAGTGGGGAACACTTTCAGTAAGAATATATATCTCTGAATATTATCAAGTCATATAACAAAAATCTTATCACAAGACAAAAGGGGAGAACAGAAGGTTGCACCTAGCATAACTAGGGTGATCAACCATTTATAATCAGACAAGAGAGAGAGAAAATGACAAAAAGTAAATAAGACAAATGTATTTATCTAAAGTTTAAAAGTCTTTACATGAACAAAATCAATGCAGATAGGAAAAGAAAAAATATCAAGTGGAAAAACAATCCTTATATCAAACATTGCTGACAAAATTTTGACATCCAAAATCTATAAAAAATGGATATAAATATTTAAGACTATGGGCCATTCTATAATTTATAAGTATTCAAAGGAAAAGAAAATTTTTCAAAAGGAAAAATACAAAATATCATCTGCATGAAAATACCTCAAATAAGTAATAAGAGAATAGCAAATCAAAACAAGTGAAATAACTTATCACATCTATCACTTCAACAAAGATGGTAACATGTACTAACACTCTGTTGTTGGAGCTATGAATTAGTGTGAGATGACATTGTAGATTATAGCAATCAAGCTAAAATTAGGAAAATATGAATTCAAATTCAGCTTCAGATACTTGCTAACTATGGGACTCTGGCAAGGGACTTAGCTTCTGTTTGTCTCAGTTTCTTAATTTGTAAATGGGGATAATAATATCTTCCTCCCAGGTTTGTCTTGAAAATCAAATGAGATAATAATTGTAAAGTACTCAGCACAATGCCTGGCAGAAAATAGGCATTATATAAATGTTATTTATTATTATTGAAAACATTCCATAATCATGTATAAAAATATAAAATACTATTTAATCAGTGACAGAAAGAAAAGTTCTATGTACATCAAAAAATTCATAGTAGCATTTTTTTGTGATAGTCAAAAACTATGTAGGTGTCTCTCAATCAAGAAATGGCAAAATAAACTGGTCCACAGGTAGACGAGAATATTAGTGTAATATAGGGAAGAATATGAGGAATTCAGAGAAATGTGGGGAAACTTATCTAGGGTTATATGGGATGAACAGATCAAATTAAGGAAAATAATATACAAAATGAACATAATAATGTAAATAAAAGCAATAGAAAATAACAATAACAATCTGAACAAATGAAATGTCCAATGTGAATTCCAGATGTCTGATGCTGAAAACCGTTCTTCCTTTCTACTTGGGTGGTACTGCCCTAAAAATAACAGAATGTTACTTTCATTGTCAGTCCTAGCTGTTTTATTTGATGGGTTCTACTTAATTGTTTTTGTTTGCTTATTTGTAAGACACTGTACTGGACATATGTGTGTTTAGTGGGAAATTATTATTTAAAAATTCCTCAATAAGTTTTAAATTTTATATTGCAAAACACAAGAAGAAAAACAAATTTATAGATAAAAACAATTAATTTTAATAGTTTTAAGTAAAACAATTTAAGATCTCATAATTCAAAATAAATATTTTTCAAAACTTACTATTAATAAAAGTTATTTTAGGCAACATAGGTTCATTTTCTTTCTTGTCTACATGCTTAAGTAAATCATGACAGTTTTCTGCTATTTCCTTGATTCAATACTAGTCAGGAAAATAAAACAATTCAATTTTTGGAAGTATTTCATTTTCTTTATGTTAAGATAAAGATTATGACAAGTTTTTTGTTTAAAAACCAGATTCTTAGGGGCAGCTAGGTGGCTCTGTGAACTGAGAGCCAGGTCTAGAGATGGGAGGTCCTGGGTTCAAATTTGACCTCAGACATTTCGTCGTTATATAACCCTGGACAAGTTACTTAAACCTCATTGCCTAGCCCCTACTGCTCTTCTGCCTTATGACAAATACACTACATTGATTCTAAGGTGAAAGGTAAAGTTTTTAAAAAAACCAAGCCAAACCAGATTCTTATGCAATTTAAAGCAAACACTTTTTTCAACTTATAAATGCACATTAATCAATACATGAGCTTGGAAAGAAAGCTGTAAATGTTTCTATTTCAGTGCCACTGCTCATTATGAATATCTTTAAATGTCTTTGAAAATGTAAATAGAATACAGTATTAGATTTTTAGAAATGGATATTCTTTATCAAATCAAGAACTGTGGCTCTATGGTGTTTTTGAGGTGCATATTTCCTTGGCAGTCTTAGTATTTTGGTGGGCCAGAAGCTCCCAATTACTAAAGAGAATGTACAAAGAACATACTCTCACATTTTAAAATTTGTTTGACAAGATCTTATCTGAGCACTTTCTTTCAAATATTACAATTCAATTTTCAAGTAGCATGGTGGGCTTTTCCAAAGGAGAAATATGACCCAGTATGATAGCAAATGACACCAAATTCTACTTATCTTTAAGTTTGAAAAGAGATTGTTATTTCTTTTTGAACTCAACTAACCAAGATTAAGGCTTATGATCCACACATTCTTTATCTTCTGTCCTTTATTTAAAATTATATCACTTATGTCTTTGCCATTTGGGGCACATTTTGCTCCTCTGGACAATTTTTGGCTTTGGAGGAGCAGAAAGTTAGTCTGATAATAAAAAAAATTAACACAAGCATCAAATTCCATTCTCAGCCTATAAATACAGTGTCTCCTTTTCTCCACTGTTGATAGATACAGGCTTTAAAATAATCATGATGCTACCACTTTACAACCAGAATTCAGTTCTTCTTTTTTTTAAACCCTTACCTTCCTCCTTAGAATCAATACTATGTATTGGTTCCAAGATAGAAAAGCTATAAGGGCTAGGCAATAGGAGTCAAGTGACTTGCCTAGGGTCACACTACTAGGAATTATCTGAGATCAGATTTGAATCCAGGACCTGCAGTCTCTGGGCTTGGCTCTCAAACCACTGAGCCACCCAGCTGCCCCCACGAATTCAGTTCTACCTTGTTACTACTGACAAGTTGAAATCAATAAATCACAGCCACTCAGTTGGAATGAAGGCCAAAACCTCACTAGCTGGTCTGTCTCTCTCTCTCTCCTTGTGGCAATCTATTTTTATTTCTGCACTCTTTCCCTAAAACAATAATTTCACCTCACTCAGGACTTTGTAAAACTCCCCACTGAGGCAAGATAAAGGTTCTCTTAAGAAAGGATCTCTTTTCTATTTAAAGGTCTATTACCTATTACCCTGTTAAGGATCTATTAGAATAAAATAGAAAACATTCTATCCAGGGCCCTCCACAATGGGATCACCCTCCTATCAACCAACCAACAAGCGTTTGGGTGTTAAGTTACTGCTACTGGCCAGGCAGTGTGCTAGGAAGGGATACAAAGACCAGAAGCAAACCATCCTGCCGCTCCTCCTCACCTAAAGGAGATGACGTGCAAAGGCTTCTATCCCAGACTCAAAGGCCAGCTACTCTGACCTCCTCCTTGAGAAGACTGAGTGGCAGGCTCTGCCCACATACAAAAAAATACAAGGTGACCCAGAAGAACATAGGGAACAAGGAAGCCTGCCTGGAGGAGGTGGCCCTTGACCTGAGCTTTGAAGGGAGCCAGAGATTCTAAGAGGCATGAGGGAGGACCCTGATAAGAGGGATGGCTGGGCTCTAGAGGAGAGAGGGGGAGCCTGGGGACGCAGCTTGGAGCGAGGCTGCGGAGGGTTTGAATATTGACGAGAGGAGGGCGTCTTCTAAGTCAGACATTCCAACATCCCTTTCCAACATTCGAGTTGGCTCAGTCATTCCCACCACTCTTGTCAGAGGTCCTCCTCATCTGGCCAAACCCCAGGCCTTTCCCTTCCCCGACATTCTCTTGAATTCCTACAAAATGGTGTTTCAAGAAGAAAGCCTGAAGGACAAGAGAGTTCCCAGGCATGGTACGAGCTAAGTCCAGGGGTGCAGGCTAGACCTTCCCAGGCCAAGGATGGGCTTGGGACAGAGCAGGATGGCAGAGGACGTTTGGCTGCTAGGCAGTCACAGTGGTTGGAAAGAGGAGGGATTAGAGCAGTAATTACAGCGGCCTTCATAAGCTTGTTGACTTCATTTCTGTGAGATGGGAAAAATAGTTTGCTGCCTACTGTGTGTTTAGGGGGGCATCTCATGTTACAATAGAACTTAGGATACATTTAGCTTAATTTGCTTTAGGACTGAATGACAGACCAAACGTACTATATAATTAGGCCCCAACAAAAATCTGAAAGGATGAAAGCAGATAAAACTAGGGCAAAATATACCTAAAAGAAAAAAATTATATATTAACATTTTTCTTTGATTTATGGCAGGTGACCAGTCCTAAAATGGAAAGTTTTTCCTAGTCTTCCTTAAGAGACGATTCTGGAACCCAGAATAGACATACCCAATTGCTGAAACAGGAGAGCCACACTGGTGCCAGTGACAGGAAGGCTGTCATGTAAAGGAGTCTGTATCAGCTGTCTGTCTCCTGCTCCCAAGGAAAACAGCTTCTGTAGAAAAAAACAAACTGCTTTTATCTCAAGTAGAGAGAAGAAAACATCTGCAGGCACGTGGTCTGCCGTATTTAGGGTTTCACAGTTTGACGTGGAGAATACAGTCTCTCTGTCATGCACATTTAAGTTTCAATTTTTAGAATCCTAGTCCAAAACATTTAGCAGAAATGAAAGTAAGAGCCTGGACAGGAATGGGGAAGAGGTCCCTGGAATTCAGCCACTCAAGATGCTGCTGAAACGAAGGCAGCAAGGGCAGTGCTCATCAATCAGCCAGCAGTTTTAAAGTGCTTTGTACCAGCCAGGCCTTGAGCTAGGCATTTAGGACATAAGAATAAAAATAAAACAATACTTGCCCTCCCAGAGTTTATAACGAGATAACTTGGATTCAGTTCACAAAAGCAGAAGAAAGCAAATAGAACTTAGGTGAAAATAAACATTTATTATTTAATGCTTAAAAAGAATTGAATTACTGTGATGTATTGCTAAAAAGCCCTCATTTCTATATAATTTGATATTTTAAAGAAAATACTAAGAACAAACCGAAGATGCACTTCTCCCAAAAAGCTGACCAGATTATAACAACTATAAAGTTAAAAATCTCCCAAAGTCAAGTTCTCTTCAAGGCTAAATCCAACACTTTAGGCTCAGACAATAATCATTCTATTGGTGAGGAGACTTGGGAAGAGGAGGCAGGTAAGATGAAGGGATGAAGAGGGTGGAAAATAGGGAAATACAGGCAATGAGGAGGCCATGAAGAATAGACTAATATGACAAATTGATGCTACTCTCAGTACTCCAGGAGACAAATGAAGGAATATAT